>NC_057804.1:315412232-315424426 GCF_018294505.1 Triticum aestivum | reverse complement strand
CCACAACCACACAAAAAGTTGAAATTTAGAGAAACAAATTATACACATTTTTACTATTTAGAACAATATGTGCAAAATTATATTTGAAGAAAACAGAAAAAGGATAAATAACATGCACGAAACGAGTTGAGCTTCACTAATTAAAAAAGGCGCATACTGCTAGAAAAACTATAATAAAAAAAGCAACATGGTCAGCCTTCTTGTTTAAAAAAAAACATGGTCAGCCTTCTTAGCCCAGCCTTCCTCTATCCAAATTTGCAGTCTGACCAAATTTGCAGAAAACTGTATCTATTCTCACTTAGCGGTGATGTTCACTTCTAATGAAAGCTAAAGTTCAACTAGTTCCGTTTCTTCAAAAATCACAAGCGACCACGTACGCAATGATTGATTCAGTTTGTTACAGCCGTGAAATAGCTCAGATCACTGCACATGGACTGATGGACGTTCTATATGCTCTACATATGCAAGTTCAAACATCGATCCTCAGCGACCCGAACAAGCTAGTGAGCCACGGCTTCCTCTGAATGTCACCGCCGTGAATCAAAAATTATGCGCCATGTCCCACATCAAAACACCATATCCCAATGGGGATTGCAGGGTAGTGTGGATCGTATTTGCATGGCCGCTCATCACATGTCGAAGAACACGGACGCAGGCTCCCATCGCGCATATGCGGCCGCCATCGATTCGCGCCTGGATCAAACCTATACACTGGCACCAAAAAACAACGCCGAAAGCTTCCTCACACACTCAATTAAAGATGTGCCCCACGAATTTGAGAACGATGCTCCATATAACAAGACAGACAGCCCGGCCTTGACAGCAGCGACGAGTTCCGACGAACTCCAGTTAACGAGCACAATCTTAAAATTGACCGCTATCCCTGTCGAATTAGGGGGGCTGTGATTCCCGAGGAAGGCCCTCAAGGCCCTTGTGCTATCCTGGACCAAGACCAACTCCACGGGCGTCCTCGGGAGCACGACGGCAGACCTAAGGATGACCTCAACAAGCTAGACCTTCGTCGCTGCCCACCCGACTACTGGATTGCCGCACCTGCGGAATCTGGTGCAGATCACCGTTGCGTCCTCCGCACCTACGGAGCACGCCGGAGAACCACGGCGAGTGCGCCCTGGCTCCTGCCACAAACCCTTCTGTGAGGAAAATTCATATAAGGTCGAAAAGAGCATAATAGATGGTTCAAGTACAAACAAACGA
This sequence comes from Triticum aestivum, assembly GCF_018294505.1. Lineage (NCBI taxonomy): Eukaryota > Viridiplantae > Streptophyta > Magnoliopsida > Poales > Poaceae > Triticum > Triticum aestivum. Next base: position 315,423,211 of record NC_057804.1, on the reverse strand, counting down.
TCAGTACAATGAGAGTAACAGAATAATATTCTATTATGCGTAACAGAATAGCCCATATATATATATATATATATATATATATATATATATATATATATATATATTCAACAATATGTTACAATTGGTTTTTATTCTACATTTCAACAGAAATTGCCCGCTATAGCAGTTCCTGGTTCGATTTCTCGGCGTGGTCGAATTACACTTGTGCCTGCTAATAACACCAAAGTGATTGCAAGGTACTACATTTCCCGCAGAAATGGAACCATTCAAATTAACACGTTCTCGCTTGTCGTGGCAATGCATCCATATTGGAAAATTGGAGACATTGTTCTACTCATGCTCTACCAAGGCACGGGAGGGCTCTTCCTTTTCATTAACGAGATGTCGAGTCGCCGTGATCAAGCTGCTTCCAGCGGATAGTTGTGGTTGTTTGCCCTCAACCTCTTAAAATGTGATAGCCGTTACTATGTTAAGTATGTAGATATGGACCATATGGTTGTTGGCCGTTAGTCTCTTAAAATGTGATAGTTGTTACTATGTTACATATCTAGATATGGACCATATGGTTGTCAAAACCGTGTTACGAAGATCCTCCTTTTGTCAAATAGTGTAACCACTATATATATGTTACTCAAATGTTGTTAGCCAAGTTCTTAAATTTTCATGGAAAGTATTAGTATCGTACACAGTTCTTTGAGTTTAAGCGTGTGCCCGATATCCAGAAGGCATTTGCATATTAATTGTCCATATTGCAAATTCACACACATGTTATCATAAGGAAACATATGTGTAACTTACTAATCATCGCACATGAGTACTCGTAGGCGCATCGTGTGCGATACTCTTAGCCACCGCAAGCAAATAGTTTGCATTCTTTAATTTTTTTTGTACACACAGAATCGCACACAAACTTACTATATTAATCGTCTGTGTTGTAATTTCTCATCGCAAACAGTTCATCCGAGTTGGCTGTTTGCCACGTATCACACACATCTTGTTTACATGACTCATTTGTCTTCTTTTCGCTCATCGCAAACAGTTCATCCATGTGAACTGTATGCCGCATATCACACGCATATTGTTAAGTTGAACCATTTCTGTTGTGTTCCTTAATGGAAAACAGTTCATCCGAGTGAATCGTATGTCATATATCACACACATCTTGATCTGGCTAACCATTTCTGTTGCACTCCCAAATAGCAAACAGTTCATCGGAGCAAACTGTATGCCGTATATCGCACACACATTGATATGGCTGCCCGTTTCTGTTGTTCTGCCGCATCGCGAATAGTTCGAATGGACTAACCGTGTTCCCTGCATCGCACACATAACTAAAATCTGAACCATGTTTGATGGATCCACCATCGCAAACCTTTTGCACCTTTTTTGACGATTCTTTTACACCACAGTCTGCGATTAATGCATCGCACAAAGTTTCGTCAAAGGGTCTCTGATCGTAGTGTCGCGTTAGCAGCATCCTGCAGTAGTGTATACCCAACCATCTCTTTTGGGTATCCTATGAAGATGCATTTGTTCGCCTTGGGTTCGAGCTTTTCCAGCTGAAGCCTTTTGACATAAGCATTGCAGCCCCAAACCTTAAGAAATGACAACTTAGGTTTCTTGCCAAACCACAGTTCATACAGTGTCGTCTCCACGGACTAAGATGATGCCCTATTTAAAAGTGAATGCAGCTGTCTCTAACACTAACCCCAAAATGATAGTGGCAGATCGGCAAGCGACATCATTGAACGGACCATATCCAATAGGGTACAATTACGACGTTCAGACACATCATTATGTTGTGGTGTTCCAGGTGGTGCCAACTGTGAAACAGTTCCACATTGTTTTAAGTGATTGCCAAACTCATAAGTCAGATACTCTCCCCCTCGATATAATTGTAGGAATTTGCTCTTCTTGTTACGATGATTCTCAACTTCACTCTGAAATTGCTTGAACTTTTCAAATGTCTCAGACTTGTGCTTCATTAAGTAAATATACCCATATCTACTCAAATCATCGGTGAAGGTGACGAAGTAACGATATACACCGCGCGCGTCAACGCTCATCGGACCGCACACATCGGTATGTCTGATTTCCAGCAAGTCACTTGCCCGTTCCATTGGTCCAGAAAACGGGGTCTTAGTCATCTTGCCCACGAGGCATGGTTCGCATGTGTCAAGTGATTCAAAATCAAGTGACTCCAAAAGTCCATCAGCATGGAGTTTCTTCATGTGCTTTACACCAATATGACCGAAGCGGCAGTGCCACAAGAAAGTGGTACTATCATTATCAACTATATATCTTTTGGCATCAATGTTATGAACATGTGTATCATCACTATCGAGATTCAACAAGAATAAACACCTCACAATGGGTGCATGACCATAAAATATATTACCCATATAAATAGAACAACCATTATTCTCCGATTTAAATGAGTAACCGTCTCGCATTAAACAATATCCAAATATAATGTTCATGCTCAACGCAGACACTAAATAACAATTATTCAGGTTCATCACTAATCCCGATGGTAATTGAAGAGCGAGCGTGTCGACGGCGATCACATCAACCTTGGAACCATTTCCCACGCATATCATCACTTCGTCCTTCGCCATCCTCTGTCTATTATGCAGTTTCTACTTTGAGTTGCAAATGTGAGCAACCGAACCGGTATCAAATACCCAGACACTACAATGAGAGTTGGTAAGGTACACATCAATAACATGTATATCATATATACATTTGTTGACATTGGCCCCCTTCTTGTCGGCCAGATACTTGGGGCAGTTTGCTTCCAGTGGCCAGTTCCCTTGCAATAGAAGCACTCAGTCTTCGGCTTGGGTCCAGTCTTGGGTTTCTTCACAGGAGGAGCAACTGCCTTGACACCTTTCTTGAAGTTTCCCTTCTTTCCATTGCCTTTCTTGAAACTAGTGGTTTTATCCACCATCAACACTTGATGCTCCTTCTGTATGTCTGACCCAGCGTATTTTAGCATCGCGAACATCTCGGAGACTAACTTGTTCATCCATTGCATGTTATAGTTCAACACAAAGCTCTTGTAGCTAGGTGGTAGCGATTGAAGAACTCTGTCAGTGACAGCCTTTGGCGGGAGCTCAACTCCCCACTCATCCAGATGGTTGTAGTACCCAGACATTCTGAGTATGTGCTCACTGACAGACACGTTGTCCTCCATCTTGCAGGCATAGAAATTATCGGAGGTCTCATACCTCTCGTTTCGGGCATTCTTCCCAAAGATAAACTTCAACTCTTGGAACATCTCATATGCTTCATGAAGTTCAAAACGCCTTTGAAGTCCCAGCACTAAGCCATACAGCATGGCGCACTGAACTATTTGTAGTCATCAACACGCGACTACCAGGCGTTCACAATGTCCATAGTCGATGGAGGGGGTGTGATGTCTACTATGTAACCTTCTACTTGTAGACTCGTGTTGGGCCTCCAAGCGTAGAGTTTTGTATGACAGTAGCAAATTTCCCTCAAGTGGATGACCTAAGGTTTATCAATCCATGGGAGGCGTAGGATGAAGATGGTCTCTCTCAAACAACCCTGCAACCAAATAACAAGGAGTCTCTTGTGTCCCCAACACACCCAGTACAATGGTAAATTGTATAGATGCACTAGTTCGGCGAAGAGATGGTGATACAAGTGCAATATGGATGGTAGATAAAGTTTTTTGTAATCTGAAAATATAAAAACAGCAAGGTAATATTAACAAAAGTGGGCGAAAACGGTATTGCAATGCTTGAAAACAAGGCCTAGGGTTCATACTTTCACTAGTGCAAGCTCTCTCAACAATGATAACATAATTAGATCATATGGCAATCCCTCAACGTGCAAAAAAAGTCAGTCCAAAGTTCCTATCGCGGAGAACATAAGATGAAAATGCTTGTAGGGTATGAAACTACCTCAAAGTTATTCTTTCTGATCGGTCTATTGGGCTATTCCTATAAGTGTCACAACAGTCCTAGAGTTCATACTAAAATAACACCACATGACACACATCAATCAAACCCTAATGTCACCTAGATACTCCAATGTCACCACAAGTATCCATGGGTCAATTATATGGTACGCATCACACAATCTTAGATTCATAATATTCAATCCAACACAAAGAACTTCAAGAGTATCCCAAAATTTCTGTCGAAGAGAGGAGTATCAAAACGTGTACCAACCCCTATGAATGATTACCCCAATGTCACCACGGGAATCCGCAAGTTGATAACCAAAACATACATCAAGTGGATCAATAGAACATCCCATTGTCACCACGGATATCCCATCGCGAGACATACATCAAGTGCTCTCACATCCAAAGATTCAATCTAACATATCAAAAACTCAAAGGAAAAGACTCAATTCATCATAAGGAGATAGAGGGAGAAACACCATATGATTCAACTATAGTAGCAAAGCTCGCGGTACGTCAAGATCGTGCCAAGTCAAGAACACGAGAGAGAGAGAGAAAGAGAGAGAGAGAGAGAGAGAGAGTGATCAAACACATAGCTACTGGTACATACCCTCAGCCCCGAGGGTGAACTACTCCCTCCTCATCATGGAGACCGCCGAGATGATGAACATGGACACCGGTGATGGATTCCCCCTCCGGCAGGGTGCTGGAACAGGGTCCCGGTTGGTTTTTGGTGGCTACAGAGGCTTGCGTCGGCGGAACTCCCGATCTAGGTTAACTTCTAGAGGTTTTAGAATTTATAGGAGGTGTTGGCGTCGGGCACAAGTCAAGGGGGCCCACGAGGCGATGACAAGGCAGGGGGTGCGCCCCCCACACTTGTGGTTGCCTCGGGGCCCCTCTCTGATATCTTTTTGTCCTAGTATTTTTTATATTTTCCAAAAATATTCTCCGTAAATTTTCAGCTCGTTCAGAGAACTCTTGTTTCTGCAATAAAAAATGACACCATAGTAGTTCTGCTGAAAACTGCGTCAATCCGGGTTAGTTCTAATCAAATCATACCAAAATCATATAGAATTGTTGTACACATGGCATGAATACTTCATAAATTGTATATACGTTGGAGACATATCAGCATCCCCAAACTTAATTCTTGCTCGTCCTCGAGTAGGTAAATGATAAAAGAAAGAATTTATGAAGTGTCAATGCTAGCAAGTGCACAAGTTTGATCAATGATAGTTTCAATCACTTTTTCTAGCATCATTATATATCATACAGTAGCTCATATCATAAAGCTTCTCATGATCAAGTAACAAGCTATTCACATGTTAAAGCATAGACCATAAACTTTCCTGAAAACTAACAAACTATGTTCTCAGTCATCAAACACTTGCAATTCATCTTATTTTTAGGAAGGGTCTGTGTAAGAGCTTAGATTTAGCAAATCCCACATACTCAACTATCATATTGCCTTCCATGATTGCTACCTCTCAAAGAATATTTTTAGAGCAAATAGCATCCATTGAACATAGAGAAAGGTAGGGGCTTAATGTTTCGCCTCCCAACTTATTTATCATATAGATAATTGTCAACAATAATAATTCATGATCAGATATATTTGAATGGCCATATATGCTTAGATCTTTCCCCATCACATGATGCTTTCCAACTAAAGAGTAGGTTGGAATGAGAAGGAATACTACTGACTCTTGTATAAAAGTAAAAGATAGGCCCTTCGCTGAGGGAAGCAGGGATTTGCAGAGGTGCCAGAGCTCAAAGCTTTTAAAACAGAGATGAAAGTAATTTTGAGAGGTATGCTTTCATTGCCAACATAACAACCAAGAGTTCTCACTATCTTCCATGTTTGACATATTTTAGGTAGTTCCCAAACAGAATGGTAAAGTTTTTACTCCCCCAACACCAACAAGCACATTCCATGGCTCGTCCGAAACAACGGGCACCGTCCAATTATCAACAATCCCGGGGGAGTTTTGTTTGCAATTATATTTGATTTGATTTAAGCATGGAACTGGGAATCTCGGTTACTAGCCATTTTCTCGTGAATGATGAGCGGAGTCCACTCATCATGAGAATAACCCACCAAGCATGGAAGATACTGATGGCCCCTAGTCGCTACATGAGCGATCCAGGCATACAAAACAAATTATTATTTGAAGGTTTACAGTTTGGCACATGCAAATTTACTTGGAACGGTAGGTAAATACCGCATATAGGTAGATATGTTGGACACTCATGGAAGAAACTTGGTTCAAGGGTTTTTGGATGCATGGCTAGCAAAATATTCTAAAAATCAAGCACCACATGTTGGAGGATCCATAACAATATAACTTCTATACAAATATACCCAAACATAACTCATTAAGTTATCTTCCTTGTCCAACTTCAACAAATTTGATCAAGTTTGAAAATAATTAATGGGGCTCACAATTATAGAAGATGTCCAAGACAGTATATTTATATGTGAAATCTCACTTCCTTCAATATTCTTTCTTGAATTATTCAAGTGACCAATACTATGTTTGCTAACTTTCTATAAATTTACCACATGTACTTCTTATATTTGAAGTCATTACTCCCCATGGTATAAGCATATGAAACATATATAAATTCAGATTTATGATATTCAATTCATTCAAGCATTTACTCATGGGATATAAGTGAAGCATGAGAGTAAATGACAAACTACTCCAAAAAGATATAAGTGAAGATCAATGAGTAGTCAAGTAATTATTTAGCTATGTGAGGACTCTCTCTTATTTAAGTATTTCAGATATTAATATTTTATTCAAATAGCAAGAAAATCCTAATAAAATAAAATGATGAGCAAAACGCATATCATGTGGTGAATAAAAATATAGCTCCAAGTAAAGTTACCGCTGAATGAAGATGAAAGAGGGGATGCCATCTAGGGCATCCCCAAGCTTAGTTGCTTGGATCTTCCTTTAATATTACCTTAGGGTGCCTTGAGCATCCCCAAGCTTAGGCTCTTGCCACTCCTTATTCTGTAGTCCATCGAAACTTCACCCAAAACTTGAAAACTTCACAACACAAAACTCAACAAAAAATCTTAGGAGATCCGTTAGTATAAGAAAATAAATCACCACTTAAGTACTGTTGTGAAATCATTATAAATCCATATTGGTGTTATATCTACCGTATTCCAACTTCTCCATTGTTCATACCCTCCGATACTATCCATAGATTCATCAAAATAAGCAAACACAATGAAAACAGAAACTGTCAAAAACAGAACAGTCTGTAGTAATATGGAAACTTTCCATACCTTTGTAACTCGAAAAATTCTAACAAATTAGGAAAACAAAGACAATGTGTATATCAATCATGTGTCAAAAATTCAGATCAAAATCATGTTCTAGTGAATTTTCAAAAATCCTAGACTGAGAGCAAAAGTTTTTGTTTTTGCACAGAATCAAGTCAACTATCACCCACACTATCCCAATGGCTTTACTTGGCACTTTATTGAAACAAAAGCTATAAAACATGATTACTACAGTAGAATAATCATGTGAACACACAAAAACAATAGGTAATGGTGTTGGGTTGTCTCCCAACAAGCGCTTTTCTTTCATGCCTTTCTAGCTAGGCATGATGATTTCAATGATGCTCACAAAAAAGATAAGAATTGAAACATAATGGGAGCATCATGAAGCATATGAATAACACATTTAAGTCGAACCCACTTCCTATGCATAGGGATTTTGTGAGCAAACAACTTAGGGGAACAAGAATCAACTAGCATAGGAAGGTAAAACAAGCAAATCTTCAAGATTTTCAACACATAGAGAGGAAACTTGATATTATTGCAATTCCTACAAGCATATATTCTTCCCTCATAATAATTTTCAGTAGCATCATGAATGAATTCAACAATATAACAATCACATAAAGCATTATTTTCATGATCCCCAAGCATAGAAAATTTTGTACTCTCCACATAAGCAAATTTATTCTCATGAATAGTAGTGGGAGCAAACTCAACAAAATAACTATCATGTGAGGCATAATCCAATTGAAAACTAAAATCAAGATGACAAGTTTCATGGTTATCATTATTCTTTATAGCATACATGTCATCACAATAATCATCATAGATAGCAACTTTGTTCTCATAACCAATTGGAAACTCTTCCAAAATAGTGGATTCATCACTAAATAAAGTCATGAACTCTCCAAATCCACTTTCATAATTATCACAATAAGATTCAACACCATCCAAAATAGTGTGATCATTACTTCCTAAAGTTGACACTCTTCCAAACCCACTTTCATCAATATAATCATCATAAATAGGAGGCATGCTTTCATCATAATAAATATTCTCATCAAAACTTGGGGGACTAACAATATCATATTCATCAAACATAGCATCCCCAAGCTTGTAGCTTTGCATATCATTAGGATCATGGATATTCAAAGAATTCATACTAACAACATTGCAATCATGCTCATCATTCAAAGATTTAGTGCCAAACATTTTATTGCATTCTTCTTCTAACACTTTGGCACAATTTTCCTTTCCATCATTTTCAAGAAAGACATGATAAATATGAAGCATATGAGGCAACCTCAATTCCATTTTTTGTAGTTTTCTTTTATAAACTAAACTAGTGATAAAACAAGAAACTAAAAGATTCGATTGCAAGATCTAAAGATATACCTTCAAGCACTCAGCTCCCCAGCAACGGCGCCAGAAAAGAGCTTCGTTGACGGGATGTGAGTGCCACTTACCTAGCCTCCCCGTTAACGGTGCCAGAAAAGAGCTTGATGTCTACTATGCAACCTTCTTCTTATAGACTCGTGTTGGTCCTCCAAGCGCAGAGTTTTGTAGGACGGAAGCAAATTTCCCTCAAGTGGATGACCTAAGGTTTATCAATCCATGGGAGGCGTAGGATGAACATGGTCTCTCTCAAACAACCATGCAACCAAATAACAAGGAGTCTCTTGTGTCCCAAACACACCCAATACAATGGTAAATTGTATAGGTGCACTAGTTCGGCGAAGAAATGGTGATAGAAGTGCAATATGGATGGTAGATAAAGGTTTTTGTAATCTGAAATATAAAAACAGCAAGGTAACTAGTAACAAAAGTGAGAGAAGGTATTGCAAAGCTTGAAAACAAGGCCTAGGGTTCATACTTTCACTAGTGCAAGTTCTCTCAACAATGATAACATAATTAGATCATATGGCAATCCCTCAACATGCGACAAAAGTCACTCCAAAGTTCCTATCGTGGAGAACATAAGATGAAATTGCTTGTAGGGTACGAGACCACCTCAAAGTTATTCTTTCTGATCGATCTATTCGGCTATTCCTATAAGTGTCACAAACATCCCTATAGTTCGTACTAAAATAACACCACATGACACACATCAATCAAACACTAATGTCACCTAGATACTCCAATATCACCACAAGTATCCATGGGTCAATTATATGATATGCATCACACAATCTCAGATTCATAATATTCAGTCCAACACAAAGAACTTCAAGAGTATCCCAAGATTTCTATCGGAGAAAGGAATATGAAAACGCATACCAGCCCCTATGCATAGATTACCCCAATGCCACCATGGGAATCCGCAAGTTGATAACCAAAACATACATCAAGTGGATCAATAGAACATCCCATTGTCACCACGGATATCCCATCGCAAGACATACATCAAGTGATCTCACATCTAAAGATTCAATCTGACATAACAAAACCTCAAAGGAAAAGACTCATTTCATCACAAGGAGATAGAGGGAGAAACACCATATGATTCAACTACAGTAATAAAGCTCGTGGTACATCAAGATTGTGCCAAATCAAGAACACGAGAGAGAGAGAGAGAGAGAGATCAAACACATAGCTACTGGCACATACCCTCAGCATCGAGGGCTCCTCGTCATGGAGACCGCCGGGGTGATGAAGATGGCCACCGGTGATGGATTCTCCCTCCGGCAGGGTGCCGGAACAGGGTCTCGGTTGGTTTTTGGTGGCTATAGAGGCTTGCGGCGGCGGAACTCCCGATCTAGGTTAATTTATAGAGGTTTTAGGATTTATAGGAGGTGTTGGCATCAGGGACAAGTCAAGGGGGGCCACGAGGCGATGACAAGGCAGGGGGCGCCCCCCACCCTTGTGGTTGCCTCGGGACTCCTCCTCGGAACTCCACACTAGTGGCTTCTTTCAATATAGTAAATATTACGGTGGGTGAACAGATTACTTCCGAGCAATTGATAGAAGAGCGCATAATTATGATGACATCTAAGGCAATGATCATGAATATAGGCATCACGTCCGTGTCAAGTAGACCGATTCCTGCCGGCATCTACTACTATTACTCCACATAACGACCGCTATCCAGCATGCATCTAGAGTATTAAGTTCATAAAAGAACAGAGTAACACATTAAGTAAGATGACATGATGTAGAGGAAATAACTCACGCAATATGATGAAAACCCCATCTTTTTATCATCGATGAAAATAATACAATATGTGCCTTGCTGCCCCTACTGTCATTGGGAAAGGACACCACAAGATTGAACCCAAAGCTAAGCACTTCTCCCATTGCAAGAAAAACCAATCTAGTAGGCCAGACTAAACCGATAATTCGAAGAGACTTGCAAAGATATCAAATCATGCATATAAGACTTCAGAGAAGAATCAAATAATATTCATAGATAATTTGATCATAAATCCACAATTCATTGGATCTCGGCAAACACACCGCAAAAGAATGTTACGTCAAATAGATCTCCAATAACATCAAGGAGAACATGGTATTGAGAATCAAAGAGAGAGAAGAAGCCATCTAGCTACTAGCTATGGACCCGTAGGTCTGTGGTAAACTACTCATGCTTCATTGGAAGGGTAATGGTGCTGATGTAGAAGCCCTCCATGATTGAATCCCACTCCGGCAGGACGCCGGAAAAGGCCCCTAGATGGGATCTCACGAGTATAGAATATATATGAATATATATATGCAAAGGAACTAGGTCAGGAGAGCTCTGAGGGGCCC
>NC_057804.1:315371634-315411853 GCF_018294505.1 Triticum aestivum | reverse complement strand
GAAAGATCACCGCGAAAGTTTCATTCTGTTTGGACTCCCTTTGGTATTCCTTTCCTGCAAAACTCTAAAATAGGCAAAAAAACAGAAACTGGCACTGGGCCCTTGGTTAATATGTTAGTCCCAAAAATAATATGAAATAGCATAATAATGCATATTAAACATCCAAAACAGATAATATAATAGCATGGAACAATCAAAAATTATAGATATGTTGGAGACGTATCCAGCATCCTCAAGCTTAATTCCTACTCGTCCTCGAGTAGGTAAATGATAAAAACTGGATTTTTTATGTGGAACGCTACCCAACATATTTATCCATGTAATTCCCTCAATTGTGGCATGAATGTTCAGATCCGTAAGATTCAAAACAATAGTTTAATATTGGCATAAAAACAATAATACTCAAGCATACTAATAAAACAATTATGTCTTCTCAAAATAACATGGCCAAAGAAAGCTATCCCTACAAAATCACATAGTCTGGCCATGCAATATCTTCATCACACAAAATACTTAAATCATGCGCAACCCCGATGACAAGCCAAGCAATTGTTTCATACTTTTGATGTTCTCAAACTTTTTCAACCTTCAGGCAATACAGGAGCGTGAGCCATGGATATAGCACTATGGTAGAAGAGAATATGGTGGTTAAGGAGAAGACAAAAAGGGAGAAGATAGTCTCACATCAACTAGGCGTATCAACAGGCTATGGAGATGCCCATCAATAGATATCAATGTGAGTGAGTAGGGATTGCCATGCAACGGATGCACTAGAGCTATAAGTGTATGAAAGCTCAAAAAGAAACTAAGTGGTTGTGCATCCAACTTGCTTGCTCACGAAGACCTAGGGTAATTTGAGGAAGCCCATCATTGGAATATACAAGCCAAGTTCTATAATGAAAAATTCCCACTAGTATATGAAAGTGACAAAATAGGAGACTCCCTATCATGAAGATCATGGTGCTACTTTGAAGCACAAGTGTGGAAAAATGATAGTAACATTGCCCCTTCTCTCATTTTCTCTCATTTTTTCCCTTTTTCTTTCTTTCTTTTTTTTTTCTGTTCCTCCTTTTTTTATTTTTCGTCCGGAGTCTCATCCCGACTTGTGGGAGAATCATAGCCTCCATCATCCTTTCCTCACATGGGACAATTCTCTAATAATGAAGATCGTCACACTTTTATTTACATACAACTCAAGAATTACAACTCAATGCTTAAAACAAAATATGACTCGATGTGAATGACTCCGGCGGTGTACCGGGATGTGCAATGAATCAAGAGTGACATGTATGAAAGAATTATGAAATGTGGCTTTGCCACAAATACTATGTCAACAACATGATCATGCAAAGCAATATAACAATGATGAAGCGTCTCATAATAAACGGAACGGTGGAAAGTTGCATGGCGATATACCTCGTAATGGCTATGGAAATGCCATAATAGGTAGGTATGGTGGTTGTTTTGAGGAAGGTATATGGTGGATGTATGGTACCAGTGAAAGTTGCGGCAGAAGAGAGGCTATCAATGGTGGAAGGGTGAGAGTGCGTATAATCCATGGAATCAACATTAGTCATAAAGAACTCACATACTTATTGCAAAAATATGTTAGTTATCGAAATGAAGTACTACGCGCATGCTCCTAGGGGGGTAGATTGGTAGGAAAGGACCATCGCTCGTCCCCGACCGCCACTCATAAGGAAGACAATCAAAAAATAAATCATGCTCCGACTTCATCACATAATGGTTCACCATAAGTGCATGCTACATGAATCACAAACTTTAACACAATTATCTTTAAAATTCACAACTACTCACTAGCATGACTCTAATATCACCACCTTCATATCTCAAAACAATCATAAAGAATCAAACTTCTCATAGGATTCAATGCACTTTATATGAAAAGTTTGTATTATATCCATCTTGGATGCCTATCATATTAGGACTAAATTTATAACCAAAGCAAATTACCATGATGTTCTAAAAGACTGCCAAAATAATATAAGTGAAGCATGAGAGTTCATCAATTTCTATAAAATAACGCCACCGCCATGCTCTAAAAAGATATAAGCAAAACACTAGAGCAATATTTCAAAAGATATAAGTGAAGCACATAGAGTATTCTAATAAATCACGATTCATGCATGTCTCTCTCAAAAGGTGTGTCTAGCAAGTATGATTGTGGTAAACTAAAAATTAAAGACTCAAATCATACAAGATGCTCCAAGATAAACACATATCATGTGGTGAATAAAAATATAGCCCCAAGTAAATTACCGATAGACGAAGACGAAAGAGGGGATGCCTTCCGGGGCATCCCCAAGCTTAGTCTTTTGGTTGTCCTTGAATATTACCTTGGGGTGCCTTCGGCATCCCCAAGCTTAGGATCTTGCCACTCCAATTCCATGGTCCATCAAATCCTTACCCAAAACTTGAAAACTTCACAACACAAAACTCAACAGAAAATCTCATGAGCTCCGTCAGTATAAGAAAATAAATCAAAACTTTAAGGTACTGTTGCAAACTCATTATTTATTTATATTGGTGAAATATCTACTATATTCCAACTTTTCCATGGTTCATACCCCCCTGATAATACACCCCCCTGATAATACCCATAGATTCATCAATGTAAGCAAACAACATGCAAAAAAAAAGAATCTGTCAAAAACAGAACAATCTGTAGCAATTTGTAACTCTCGAATACTTCTGTAACTCCAAAAGTTCTGATAAATGAGGAAAACATGAGCAATTTGTGTACCAATCCATAGCAAAAAGAATCAGATCAAAAGCATGTTTCTGTGAATTATGAAAATTATTTTCTTGGGCACAAAAGTTTCTGATTTTCAGCCCTTAGCTAAGCATTGATAATTTCAATGATGCTCACATAAAAGAGAAGAATTGAAGCACAAGGAGAGCATCATAAAACATGTGACAAACACATCTAATTTTAACATACTTCTTATGCATAGGCATTTTATAAGCAAAAAAATTATCAAGACAAGCAAAAACTAGCATATGCAAGGCAGAAAAAAGAGATGATAGCAATCTCAACATGAAGAGAGGTAATTTAGTAACATGAAAATTTATACAACTATATTTTCCTCTCGTAATAATTACATGTAAGATCATAAGAAAATTCAACAATATAGCTATCACATAACATATTCTCAACATGATCCACATGCATGCGAAGTTGACACTCTTCCAAAATAGTGGGCTTAACATTAACTAAAGTCATGACCTCTCCAAACCCACTTTTATCAAAAATTTCATAAGATTGAACATTCTCCAAATATGTGGGATATAAAGATGACAATCTTCCAAACCCACTTTAAATATTATTGCAAACATTATTATCAATCTCATATTCATCATGGGGCTTAAATAAAATTTCATGATCATAAACAGCATTATCACCCCAATCATGATCATGGCAACAAGTAGTGGACCTAGCAAAACTAGCATCCCCAAGCTTAGAGTTTTGCATATCATTAGCACAATTGACATCAATAGTATTTGTAGTAAAATCATTGTAATCATGCTTTTTATTCAAGGAGCTATCATGAATCTCTTCATAAATTTCTTCATCACAATTTTCAGATTTACGAATTTCAAGGAAAACTTCATAAAGATAATGTAGTGCACAAAACTCACTAGCAATTGGTTCATCATAATTGGATCTCTTAAAAAGATTAGCAAGTGGACGAGGATCCATAAACTTTTAGCAAGCGAAGGCGCAAGCAAAAAGAAGGCACATGGTAACACAAGCGAATAAAAGATCAAACGGAAGAAGGGCGAAGAAAAGGGCGAATATTTTTGAAAATCGTTTTAGAAGTGGGGGAGATGAAAATGAGAGGCGAATGGCGAATAATGTAATGCAAGAGATGAGAGTTTATGATGGGTACTTGGTATGGCTTGACTTGGCGTAGATCTCCCCGGCAACGGCGCCATGATGTCTTCCTACTACATCTTGAGTTTGCGTTGGTTTTTCCCTTGAAGAGGAAAGGGTGATGCATCAAAGTAGAGTAAGTATTTCCCTCATTTTGAGAACCAAGGAATCAATCTAGTAGGAGACTATGCACAAGTCATCGGATACCTGCACAAACAATCAACAAACTTGCACCCAACGCGGTAAAGGGGTTGTCGATCCCTTCACGGTTACTTGCAAAAGTGAGATCTGATAGAGATAGATACACGGTACAGTAAATATTTTTGTTATTTTTGGTTTGTAGATTGGGAAGTAAAGATTGCAAATTAAAGGAACGGTGACAGAAATTGGTAAGTTAACGGGAAACTAATATGATGTAAAATAGACCCGGGGGCCATAGGTTTCACTAGTGGCTTCTCTCAAGATAGTAAATATTACGGTGGGTGAACAAATTACTGCCAAGCAATTGATAGAAGAGCGCATAGTTATGACGACATCTAAGGCAATGATCATGAATATAGGCATCACGTTCGTGTCAAGTAGACCAACTCCTGCCTGCATCTACTACTATTACTCCACACATCGACCGCTATCTAGCATGCATCTAGAGTATTAAGTTCATAAAAGAACGGAGTAACGCATTAAGTAAGATGACATGATGTAGAGGAATTAACTCAAGCAATATGTTGAAAACCCCATCTTTTTATCCTCGATGGAAACAATACAATATGTGCCTTGCTGCCCCTATTGTCACTGGGAAAGGACACCGCAAGATTGAACCCAAAGCTAAGTACTTCTCCCATTGCTAGAAAAACCAATCTAGTAGGCCAAACTAAACCGATAATTCGAAGAGACTTGCAAAGATATCAAATCATGCATATAAGAATTCAGAGAAGACTCAAATAATATTCATAGATAATCTGATCATAAACCAAAATTCATCGGATCTCGGCAAACACACCGCAAAAGAATGTTACATCAAATAGATCTCACAGAACATCGAGGAGAACATGGTATTGAGAATCAAATAGATAGAAGAAGCCATCTAGCTACTAGCTATGGACCCATAGGTTTGTGGTAAACTACTCACGCTTCATCGGAAGGTTAATGTTGTTGATGTAGAAGACCTCCGTCATCAAATCCCCCTCCGGCAGGACGCCGGAAAAGGCCCCTAGATGGAATCTCACGGGTACAAAAGGTTGCGGCAGTGGAAAAGTGGTTTCGTCGCTCCCCCTGATGTTTTGGGGGTATAAGAGAATATATAGGCGAAGCAACTAGGTCAGGAGAGCTCCGAGGGGCCCATGAGGCAGGGGCGCGCCTACCCCCCTAGGCGCGCCCTCCACCCTCGTGGCCGCCTCGTTGAGTCTCCGACTTCATCTCCAAGTCTCCTAGTTTGCTTCTGGTCCAAGAAAGATCATCGCGAAAGTTTCATTCTGTTTGGACTCCGTTTGGTATTCCTTTTCTGCGAAACTCTAAAATAGGCAAAAAAAAATAGAGACTGGCACTGGGCCTTCGGTTAATAGGTTGGTCCCAAAAATAATATAAAATAGAATAATAATCCATAACATCCAAAACAGATAATATAATAGCATGGAACAATCGAAAATTATAGATACGTTGGAGACGTATCAGTGCATCAAGGACCTAAGACTTTTGGGCAGCCATGAGGATAATCCTCAGATTATGGGCCTAGTCGACAAAGTTGCTTCCATCATCTTTTAGCTTAACTTTCTCTAGGAACGTAGTGAAATTCAGGGGAGCTACTGCGCGAGCCATTGATCTACAACATAATTTGCAAAGATAGTTTAGACTATTGTTCATGATAAATGAGTTCAATTAATCATATTACTTAAGAACTCCCACTCAAATCAACATCCTTCTGGTTGTCCGAGTGAAACACGATCCAAATTCACCAAGCCAAGTCCGATCATCATGTGAGGTGAGGTGGTTTCAATGGTGAACATCTCCATGTTGATCATATCTACTATATGACTCGTGTTCGACATTTTGGTCTCTTGTGTTCCAAGGCCATGTATGTACATGCTAGGCTCATCTAGTTTAACACAAGTGTTCCGCATGTGCAAAACTGGCTTGCACCCATTGTATGTGAACATAGAGTATATCATACTCGATCATCACGTGGTGCTTCGAAAAGACGAACTTTCACAATAAGGGGGAGGAGTGCCCTCCAAGCCAAGTGGAGGGCCCTCCCCCTTAGGGTTTCCGTTCCCCTAGGCGGATGGCCTTAGGGGGCTGGTGCGCCTCGCCCAATAAGGCCAGGACACCCCCCTACAGCCCATGCACACCCTAGGTGCTGGAGGGACGCTTCCGGGCTCCTCCAGAACCCTCTGGAACCTTCTAGAATCTTCCGGAAGCTTCCCAGTACAATACCGGTAAAACCCGAAACTTTTCCGGTAGCTAAAATATGACTTCCCATATATAAATATTTACCCCCAGACCATTCCGGAGCTCCTCGTGACATCCAGGATCTCATCTGAGACTCCGAACAACATTTGATCACCAACGTGAATATCCTAGTACTACTCTAGTGTCTCCAAATGTTAAGCGTGCGGACCCTACGGGTTCGAGAATCATGTGGACATGATCGAGACACATCTCCGGTCAATAACCAATAGCGGAACCTAGATGCACATATTGGTTCCCACATATTCCACAAAGATCTTTATCGATCAAACCACGATGCCAAGGATACAATCAATCCCGTATGCAGTTCCCTTTGTCTAGCGGTATGTTACTTGCCCGAGATTCAATCATCAATATCTCCATACCTAATTAAACCTCATGGCTAACTCATTAGTCACATTGCTTGCAAGCTCATTGTGATGTTGTATTACGGAGTGGGCCCTGAGATACCTGTCCGTCATACGGGGTGACAAATCCCAGTCTTGATCCATGCCAACTCAACATACACCCTCGGAGATACCTGTAGAGCACCTTTATAGTCACCCAGTTATGTTGCGACGTTTGGTACACACAAGGTACTCCTTCGATGTTAATGAGTTGCATGATCTCATGGTCATAGGAACATATACGTGACATACAGAAAACGATAGCAATAAACTTGATACGATCATATGGTATGTTTATAGTCTGGGTCTTGTCCATCACATCATTCTCCTAATGATGTGATCTCATTATCAAATGACAACTCATGTCTATGGCTAGGAAACCACAGCCATCTTTGATCAACAAGCTAGTTTGGTAGAGGCTCACTAGGGACATGTTGTTGTCTATGTATCCACACATGCATTTGAGTTTCCGGTCAATACAATTATAGCATGGATAATAAACGATTATCCTGAACAAGGAAATATAATAATAACCACTTTATTATTGCCTCTAGGGCATATTTCCAACAACCACCGTTGCCTAGCAAACAACATATGTATGAGCATGAGAATGCAAACACAAGCAGCATATGCAAATGATGACAAGCTGAAGCAATTGTGCTTACGTGAGTTGCCACTCCCATCCCACTTTAAGGGTGTTTGGTCAGTTGTGAGTAGTAGTTGGCACACTTGTTCACTTCCCCTTGAATGATCCCCCATCGATGTTGGAGAGATGCCACATTGTGGTTGGTCATGATAGGATGCGGCTCCACATATTCCTTTTGTTCGTGATACTCCTTCCAAATCTTCTGCCAATACTTGTTCCCCTTTTGCTCGGTGCCGCATATTGGATCCATTGTTGTGGCCAACCATGCTTCGACCAACAAGATGTCCTAAAAAGTTGAGAATGTAGGACCTCTTACCTTCATTGTCTTCCCTTCTCTTCTTCTTCTTGCTCAGATTGGGATCGGATGTTGTCCCAACTTCAAATGCGGTGCCCCTCAATTCACACTCCATTAGGTGTTAGAAATATGTCCTAGAGGCAATAAAAAATTGGTTATTATCACATCTCCTTGTTCATGATAAATGTTTTTTATTCATGCTAGAATTGTATTGATCAGAAACTTAAATACATGTGTGAATACATAAACAAATACTATGTCCCTAGTGAGCCTCTACTAGACTAGCTCGTTGATCAACGATCGTTGTGGTTTCCTAACCATAGACATGAGTTGTCATTTGATAATAGGATCACATCATTAGGAGAAAGATGTGATGGACAAGACCCATCCATTAGCTTAGCATATGATCATTCAGTTTATTCCTTTGACCACGAGATCATGCAACTCTCGGATACCGGAGGAATACCTTGTGTGCTATCAAACGTCACCTCATAACTGGGTGATCATAAAGGTGCTCTATAGCTATCTCCGAATGTGTCTGTTGAGTTGGCATGAATCAAGATTGGGATTGGTCACTCCATATGCTGGAGAGGTATCTCTGGGCCCTCTCGATAATACAACATCACAAGAAGCTTGCAAGCAAAGTGAATAAGGAGTTAGTTGCAAGATGATGTATGACGGGACGAGTAAAGGGACTTGCCTGTAACGAGATTGAACTAGGTATGGAGATACCGACGACCAAATCTCGGGAAAGTAACATACTAATGGACAAAGAGAACTACGTATGTTGGCATAAAGGTTCGACCGATAAAGATCTTCGTAGAATATGTGGGGGGAAATATGGGCATCCAGGTCCTGCTATTGATTATTGATCGGAGAGGCGTCTCGGTCATGTGTACATCATTCTCGAAAACATAGGGTCCGCACGCTTAATGTTCGTTGAAGATATAGTACTATATGAGTTATGTATGTTGGTGATTGAATGTTGTTCGGAGTGTCGGATGTGATCACAGACATACAAGGAGCTCCAGAATGGTCCAGAGGTAAAGATTGATATATAGGATGAAGGTATTCGGGTTTCGCAAGGGGTTCCGGGAGGCCACCGGTAGGTTATACCTACTTGGTGGGCCTCATGGGCCAAAGAGGGAGGCCCACAAGGGGCTGGACATGCTCCACCTCCCCTGCCCATGCACAGAAGGAAGGAGGGGGCACCCTAGGGCAGCCACCCCCCCTTTCCTCTCCCCCATGCACCAAATATGGAAGGGTGGTGCGCCTGAGGCAGGGTAGCCGTCGGCCCCCCTCCTGCCTTCTCCTTCATGCCTAAAGGAAGGAAAGGGGGCGCGCCTAGGGCTGCCTCCTCTCCCCTCCACCTATATATATGAGAGGAGGGGAGGGGCAACACACACCATAATTCCAAGCCGTGTGCGACGCCTCCTCTCCCTCTAGTTTCTACTCTATCCATATCTATTGTGCTTGGCGAAGCCTTGCAGAAAAGTTTCACCATCACCATCACCATGCCTTCGTGCTGCAGGAACTCATCTACTACTTCGCCCCTCTTGCTGGATCGAGAAGGCGAGGATGTCATCGAGTTGAACGTGTGTTGAATGCGGAGGTGCCGTGTGTTCGATGCTTGATCGGTACGGGTGGTGAAGGTGTGCGACTACATCAACCGCGTTGGTAAATGCTTCTGCTTAGCGATTTGCAAGGGTATGTAGATGTTGTCCCCCTCTCGTAGCTATGCATCTCCATTGATAGATCTTGCGTGTGCGTAGAAATTTTTGTTTTCCATGCAACATTCCCCAACAGTGGTATCAGAGCCAGGTCTATGCGTAGATGATATGCACGAGTAGAACACAAAGGAGTTGTGGGCGGTGATGTTCATATTGCTTCCCACCAATGTCTTATTTTGATTCGGCAGTATTGTGGGATGAAGCGCCTCGGACCAACCTTACATGTCCATGCACATGAGACCGGTTCCACCGACTAACATGCAACTTGCTTTGCATAAAGGTGAATGGCGAGTGTCTGTTTCTCCCACTTTAGTTGAATCAATTTGACTACAGCGGTCCTTGCAGAAGGTTAAATAGCAACTTGATAATCACCATTGTGATTTTGCATAGGTAAGAGCAGTTATTTCTAGTTGCCCGTAGCAGCCACGTAAAACATGCAACAACAAGTAGAGGACGTCTAACTTGTTTTTGCAAGGCATGTTGTGATGTGATATGGTCAAGATGTGATATGATATATGTTGATGTATGAGATGATCATGTTTTGTAATAAGTTCATGACTTGCATGTTGATGAGTACGACAACAAGCAGGATCCTTTGGGTTATCTTTAATTATTGTATGACCTGCGTGTCAATCACTAAGCACCATGTAATTGCTTTACTTTATCTCTATGCGTTAGCAATAGTTGTAGAAGCAATAGTGTTGGATTTAGGGGTCCGGCAACCCGTGATAGGTTCGAACAATGGGGTGCGTGCGGAAATCTCAACCTGCCCAGCCTGCCTACTCGCGATCCTCCCTAGCCTAGCGCGTAGAGCTCACAAATACACAGAGACACAGAGATTTATACTGGTTTGGGCCACCGTTGTGGTGTAATACCCTATTCCAGTGTGGTGTTGTGGATTGCCTCGAGGGGCTATGGATGAACTAGTTACAAGGATGAACAAGCCTCAGGAGGTGAGGTGTTCTTGAGCTGGTGTGGTGCTCTACTTGTTCTGGTTTTGGTCTGCTCGTCCCCCTCCATGGTGGTGACTAAGTCCTATATATAGTGGCATTGGTCCTCTTCCCAAATATGAGCAGGAAGGTATTCCACAATGGCGGGATTTCAAAGGGAACAAGTAGTACAGTCTATCCTGACAAAAGTAGTCTTCGCCTGCAAAAAGCCTCTAGTCGTGACGCTGCGGTGGGCTCGGTGATGACCTCCGTCTTGCCGTCCTGGCGGTCTTGGTCTTGTTGCACAAGAATGGAAACCTTTGGTAGATTCCTCGGGACTCCTCTCCTGTGGCTTGCCTTCCTTGCACTGAAGAGGAAACCTGCGCTCTACGCCTGCCTGGTGCCCGCCTGGCCTTGGTCGTCATGGCTCACATCAGCTGAGCCTCATAAGGTAGCTGCATAGATCTCTCCGCCCCTCAAGAGCCCTCCTGAGGAGGCCAAGTCCTTCAGGGGTCTTGGCGTTGTCCGCCTCACGAGGCTTGGCCCCTCGCGAGGGTCTTGTGGTGTTGATGTCGAAGCTGGGTTGTACCGGGCCGTTGATGGAGCCACGGGGTGGGCCGTAGGTAGGCAGGACTGGATACCCCCAAATCCAGGGCACCGACAGTAGCCCCCCGGGCCCAAGGCGCGCTCGGACTTGGCTTCCAGGCGAAGCCAAATAGCAAGTGTGGAGCACCGCGGGCCCTAACTGCCTGCGGCCTTAATGACGCATGGCGACTGATTGGTCGTGGGCGACTTTGCTTCCCCATGCTGCCTCGGCAATTGCTCGACTTGACTAGTCGATGCTGCTTGCAGGGGGTCATGATGGCACGAGGTCATGGAGGCCGGCGGTTGGCCTCCCTTGACTATAAATGTGAGGGAGGGGCGGAGCCCCCTGTGCATCTTCTCTTTCTTCTTGCCTTTGCTTGCTTCTTTCCTCTCCGCCTTGCTCCCATGGCGTCGCCGAAGAGGTTCTCAGCGGCCGAGAAAGGGAAGGCCCCCAAGGAGGGACCTGCCTCCCTCCTCCCAATAGGGGTCGTGGTCATCCCCGCAAGCACCCTGCGGTATCTTCGCCAGCATCCAGGGGGCGCGGGCGCGCACCCCTTAAAGGCAGCATTGCGTCGGCCGCCCGCGATGGCACCTCTTCCTTCGGCAGGGGCTACCGGCCTCGGAGCAGCCCCCATGACGAAGGAAGGCGCGCCGTGATCGTGCGCCCGCCTCGGCCGTGCTTTTCTTTGCTGGAGGTGCTTCCCGAGTTCGTGGTGTGGTCGGAGAACCCGGCCGGCACCTCGCTCCGGCTTCCTTGCTTCTTCTCCGGCGAGCTTCCTTCTTTGGGGCTTGCTGGCCTCTGGCTGCAAGCTGATGGGTGCTGCAGCAGAGCCTCGTGGTCCAGCACTGAGGTTTCTGCCTCTGGCAGCGTGGTGCTGACCCGTGGTTGGCAGACTTTCGCCCGCGTGCGTGGCCTTGGCGGAAGGTGCACCCTCCACTTCAAGTACGACGGCCTGGCGACCCTCTACGTCAGGGTATTCAGGGGGGACGGCCGTCGCGTGGGGTGCTGCCCAGAGGACAGGCAGCGACGATGATGGTGGCGATGGCGAACTTGGCCTTGGCAACGCGCGCTCCTCCTCTCGTGGCAACAGCTCCTCCTCGGATGAGAGCTCAAGCAGTGGTGGCTACGAGCGGCCTCCGCGTCGTCCTGCTCGCGTCGAGGACGCTGGTGGCTCATCCCGTCGCAGCGCTCCAATGAAGCCGGAGAGGAGCCCAGCCTGAAGCTGGGGGCCGGCGAACTTGGACTCAAGGCCGATGGCCCCAGATCTCCTGTGGGAGAACTGGTGCAGTGTCGGGCTACCTTGAGGTGCTACTTGAGGATGCGGTGTTGGTGCCAAGTCAAAGGGATCGAGAAGAGGTGTCTAGAGGGGGGTGATTAGACACTAAGTACCAAAAGTTGCAGTTTTTAACTTCTTTAAGTTGGAGTGGAGTTTTGGCACAAGTTTAATTATTACAATACATATCAAGCAAGTATGCAAAGAGTATATTAGCAGCGGAAAGTAAAGCATGCAACTTGCAAGAATATAAAGGGAAGGGATTGGAGGATTCAAACGCAATTTGGAGACACGGTGATTTTTGAGCCGTGGTTCCGATAGGTGGTGCTATCGTACATCCACGTTGATGGAGACTTCAACCCACGAAGGGTAATGGTTGCGCGAGTCCACGGAAGGCTCCACCCACGAAGGGTCCACGAAGAAGCAACCTTGTCTATCCCACCATGGTCGTCGCCCATGAAGGACTTGCCTCACTAGCGGTAGATCTTCATGAAGTAGGCGATCCCCTTGCCCTTACAAACTCCTTGGTTCAACTCCACAATCTTGTCGGAGTCTCCCAAGTGACACCTAGCCAATCTAGGAGACACCACTCTCCAAGAAGTAACAAATGGTGTGTTGATGATGAACTCCTTGCTCTTGTGCTTCAAATGATAGTCTCCCCAACACTCAACTCTCTCTCACAGGATTTGGATTTGGTGGAAAGAAGGTTTGGGTGGAAAGCAACTTGGGGAAGGCTAGAGATCAAGATTCATATGGTAGGAATGAAATATCTTGGCCTCAACACGTGAGTAGGTGGTTCTCTCTCAGAAAATGTATGCTGGAAGTGTAGGTTCATTCTGATGGCTCTCTCCACGAATGAAGAGTGGGTAGAGGGGTATATATAGCCTCCACACAAAATCTAACCGTTACACACAACTTGCCAAACTCGGTGGGACCGAATTGGTAAACTCGGTCAGACCGATTCAGCAAATCTAGTGACCGTTAGGATTTTCGGTGGGGCCAACATGCAACTCGGTAGGACCGATATGGTTAGGGTTAGGGCATAACGTAATCTCGGTGAGACCGATTACACAAACTCGGTGGGACCGATTTTGGTAATAAGCTAACCAGAGAGTTGGTCAGGCAAACTCGGTTTGACCGATTACACAAACTCGATAGGACCGATTTTGGTAATAAGCTAACCAGAGAGTTTGCATTGTAATCTCGGTAGTACCGATTGCTCAAACTCGATGAGACTGATTTTGGTAATGGACATACACAGAGAGATTACAACCCCATCTCGGTGAGACCGAGATCCCTATCGGTGACACTGATTTGCCTAGGGTTTGTGGCAGTGGCTATGATATCTGAACTCGGTGGCGCTGGATAGAAAGAATCGGTGGGGCCGAGTTAGACTTTTGGTTTAGGACATGTGTGGATGTGAGAACGCAGTTGAAGGCTTTGGAGCATATCACTAAGCACTTGAGCAAGCAAGCCATTAAGCAACACCTCATCCCCTCTTGATAGTATTGGCTTTTCCTATAGACTCAATGTGATCTTGGATCACTAAAATAGAAAATGTAGAGTCTTGATCTTGGAGCTTGAGCCAATCCTTTGTCCTTAGCATCTTGAAGGGGTTCCACATCCTTTAGTCCATGCTACTCCATTGTTGAACTTGTCTGAAACATACTAGGTAAAAGTGTTAGTCCAATAAGAGATATGTTGACATTAATTACCAAAATCACCCAAGGAGCACTTGTGCTTTCAATCTCCCCCTTTTTGGCAATTGATGACAACATACATCAAAGCTTTAGATAAAGATATAGAGAGTAGCAAGTAAAGCTTTGGAAAGACATGTAACAAGCATAGGCTCCCCCTACATGTATGCAATCATGTGAATATGAAATATAGAAACATGTGAATGCATAAACATGACAGAGTAGGCAATGTGTTACATGTATCTTGGCTATATGCATCAGAGCAAATGATGTGAATATGGGAAATGTACCTTCATGCTCATGAGTCCTTCTTGCAAACAGTATGTACAACAGCAAGAATTTCTCATACACATGATTGTGATGCATATACTTACCTTATGGTCTTGAGTTGGTTTAGGATGGAATGAACCTGTGAAAATAAGGTTAGACAACACAGATGCACTTACTAGCCAGAGCAAATAGAAAGAAATCACAAGAGTACCAAGACTGGGATGACATGTAGAGAGTGAGTACTGAGTACCACATTGAATATGGACATGTCCCCAAAGGTAAGGATGTGTAGTGAATTTAAAGATTTTATTTCCCTTAGATGTCTTGCTCCCCCTGAATCTAGCATGGGATACTGGGAGAAGATAGGGAATAGAAAATCAGAGAAAAATGCAAAATCAGAGCTCATAGAAACAAATGAATAGAGCTAATGCAAATAAGCACATATGAACATGTCTTTCCCCTCAAGAAGACATGTGGCATCTCTCCTCTTGAACACCAAGCATCTGGGATCCTTGAAGATTACTGTCTTCTTGAGTATTCTCTCCCCCTGGAGATATATCTCTCCCCCTGTTGAAGTGATAAGCTTTGATGTGATCTCTCTCTCCCCCTTTGACATCAATTTCCAAGAAGGGTCTTCTGGAATTTGTCGTGAATGGGTTTGGTCCTTGAGTCATAGCACAAAGCACTGATAAAAATGTGATGCTTGTAGAGGACAAGATTCATTGATTGGAGCTGGAACAAAAATAATGCAGGAATTAATGGCAAAATGTTTTTCATGTTGTAAAATCGGTGGCACCGAGTTGGATGCTTCGGTTGCACCAAAAAGATTCGGTTGGACCGAAAGCATCAAACCGGTGAGACCGAGTTCATCGCAGAGAAAACACTTGTCACCTCAGCTCACTAGAGAAGCAAGATCTCACAAGGATTTGCAATGAATTGGATGTAGGGAATGCAAAACAAATAGAAAAGAAAAGAGATCTAGATGAAGCTTTTTTTGAAAGGGGAAACAAATATGCATGATAAAAATGTAAGAGCACAGAAAAGAACACGAGAGAACTTCATCTAGAATTGGTCGGCAACAAAGTCACCTATGTTAGAGTATATTGACTTAGGAGTCAAGTGAGATCGCTTGATCATAGGTCATACTCATCGTTTAAGCTCAAAATGGGGTTACCATTTTTGTTTTAAGCATCTCGATGTATTCACATCTTGTCGAGTTGCTTTGACTCATGACTTGGAGTAAAGCTTCTCTAAGATGGAATAACATACCTTGGGTGGTGGTGTTGATCGTGATCATGTAGTTGAACTTGTGTGGGTTGCTCAAGGTTGATGTAGCTCATCAAGAGTTGGGAGCACCACTTGGCATTTGAGTTCATCTACCTACATGGATTAGTTTTTGCAAGGAAGAGCACTTGTGTATCCAAAATGACAATCATGAAGGTCAACATAGAATTTATCAAAGGATATGTTTGAATGGTTCCGTGCTTCCTTGTCTTCAACCACCATTGTGTAGAGACTTGGTGATGTGGAGATTGCTCAAGATGTGAGTGAGTTGCAATCTCATAGAATTAGATTCATCAAAGTACCTACAAGGGTTAGATAACATGCAAGATGCAAATATATCCAAGACATAAGAGTTTCATCATAAGAGAAATATCAAGGATTAGTCATAAGCTCATGTCTGGCATGTATCCAATGGAGTTCCTACTCCAAGTTTGAAGCATAAATGATGTTCAATTCTCCTCTTAACCTGCAAAACACTCTCTCGTCAAGTGGTTTAGTGAATATATCCGCTAATTGCTTTTCAATGCGAACATGCTTAAGATTAATGTCACCCTTAGCAACATGATCTTGAATGAAATGATGACGAACTTCAATATGCTTAGTTCGAGAGTGTTGCACGGGATTATGAGCAATCTTGATAGCACTCTCATTGTCACAAAGTAATGGAACATGTTTCACATATATCCCATAATCCTTAAGAGTTTGGGTCATCCAAAGTAACTGAGCACAAAATGAACCAGCGGCAATGTATTCCGCTTCGGCAGTGGATAAGGATACCGAGTTTTGTTTCTTGGAAGACCAAGACACAAGAGATCTACCAAGAAATTGACAAGTACCCGAAGTGCACTTTCTATCAACCTTGTCACCAGCGTAGTCCGAGTCGGAGTAGCCAACAAGATCGAAAGAGGCCCTCTTTGGATACCAAATGCCAAAATTTGGTGTATGGATTAAGTATCTCACTATCCTTTTCACGGCCTTAAGATGACATTCTTTAGGAGCAGCTTGATATCGTGCACACATGCACACACTTAGCATGATATCGGGACGTGAAGCACATAGATATAACAATGAACCAATCATAGAGCGATAAACCTTTTGATCGACCGGTTCACCATCTTTGGTCAAATCAAGATGTCCACTAGTAGGCATGGGTGTAGTCATACCTTTGCATTCTTGCATATTGAACTTCTTGAATAAGTCCTTGGTGTACTTTATTTGAGAGACAAAGGTACCTTCCTTAGTTTGCTTGATTTGCAAACCAAGAAAGAATTTGAGTTCACTCATCATAGACATCTCAAACTTCTCCGACATTAGCTTTCCAAACTTTTCACTAAAATGAGGGTTAGTAGAACCAAATATAATATCATCAACATAGATTTGGCACACAAATAGTTCTCCATTAACCCTTTTAGTAAAAAGAGTAGAATCTATTTTTCCAATTTCAAAGCCTTTTTCAATAAGGAACTTTGTCAAGCATTTATACCACGCTCTAGGAGCTTGTTTAAGACCATAAAGAGCTTTGTGAAGTTTGTAAACATGATCAGGTTTCTTAGGATTAACAAAGCCGAGAGGTTGCTTAACATAAACTTCCTCCTCTATTTCACCATTTACAAAAGTACTTTTAATGTCCATTTGGTACAAGGTGATATCATGGTGATTAGCATAGGCAAGTAAGATGCGAATGGACTCCAGTCTCGCAACGGGAGCATAAGTCTCACCATAGTCCATACCTTCGACTTGTGTGTAGCCTTGGGTGATGAGATGTGCTTTGTTGTGAACTACTTGTCCATCTTCATCTTGCTTGTTGCGAAACACCCATTTGGTACCGATGATGTTGTGGTTGTTGTCGGGCTTCTCAACCAATGTCCAAACTTGATTTCTCTCAAAGTTGTGCAGCTCTTCATGCATGGCATTTATCCAATCCGGATCTTCCAAAGCTTCTTCAACCTTCATAGGTTCAATGCTAGAGATGAATGAATACTGTTCACAAAAGTTAGCTAAACGAGTTTTAGAGCGAGTGATTCTCCCGGTTTGGATATCATTGTAGATTTGCTCGACAGGATGATCTTTAGCAATTCTTGCTCGAAGTCGTGTCAGCTTTTGCTTGGGTCTTGGTTGAACATTGTCTTCATCTTGTTCTTATTCTTGGTCTTCTTCATTGTTGGTGTTGTCGTTCTTTTGTCGTCGTGGAGAAGGAGGTTGTTGACGTTCGTCTTGGTGCGCTTCCTCGTTTCCTTCATCTTGGTGTGTCCCACTCGTGGATGCTTCCGTATCAATTCTTGGTTCACCTTGTTGTGAGGTAGAAGCTTCCACTTGGACGGACGAGGTACTCTCCTTCACCTCCGTTGGACGAATCTTGCCAATAGACAAGTCTTGGATTGCTTTTGAGGGATCTTTATGTCCTACATCAATTGGCAATTGCTCTACTTGTGAGCCGTTAGATTCATCAAACTTCACATCTACCGTTTCTTCAACCTTTCAGGTGAAATTGTTGTAGACACGGTATGTGTGAGAGTTTGAGCCATAACCAAGTAGGAAACCTTCATGAGACTTAGGAGCAAATTTAGAACGACAATGCTTATCAAGAATGTAGCACTTTGAGCCGAATACTCGAAAGTATCCAACTTGGGGTTTGTTACCGGTGAGGAGCTCGTATGCCGTCTTGCCGAGTAGCTTGTGAAGATACAAGCGATTTGTTGCATGACAAGCTGTCTCAACCGCTTCCGCCCAAAAGTGCTTCGGCGTCTTGTACTCATCAAGCATCGTTCTCGCCATTCCGATGAGCATCCGGTTCTTCCTCTCAACAACTCCATTTTGTTGAGGTGTGTATGTAGCTGAGAACTCGTGTGAAATCCCTTCTTTGTCAAGAAAGGTGTCCACATTTGCGTTCTTGAAATCTGTTCCATTGTCGCTGTGAACCTTCTTGATCTTCACTTCAAATTGATTTTGGGCCTTCCTAGCGAAGTTTTTGAAGATCTTTTGAACCTGTGATTTATCATCGAGAAAGAAGACCCACGTAAATCTTGAAAAATCATCAACTATAACTAGACCAAAAGAATTTCCACCGAGACTCTTGTAGGCATTGGGACCAAAGAGATCAATGTGAAGTAGCTCGAGTGGCCTCCTTCTGGTCATGATGTTCTTCACGGGATGCCTCCCTC
The DNA here is from genome assembly GCF_018294505.1 of Triticum aestivum. Lineage (NCBI taxonomy): Eukaryota > Viridiplantae > Streptophyta > Magnoliopsida > Poales > Poaceae > Triticum > Triticum aestivum. The sequence goes on along the minus strand of NC_057804.1, from coordinate 315,393,238 downwards.
CAACATGTTTACCTACCTGACAAGCGTTGCAAAGTCTATCCTTATCAAATATGACACGTTAACACCAAGGATATGATTTCCTTTAATAAGCTTGTCAAGGTTTCGCATACCAATATGACCTAATCGTCTATGCCATAACCAACCTTTAGAGGATTTAGCAATAAAGGAAGTTCTAGGTTGAGCCTTTTTAGTGAAATCAACAATGTATAGATCACCTCTATGCACACTGGTAAAGACCATTTTATGATTATCTCTACGAAACACTTGGCAATCTAATTCAGTAAATAGGACGTTGAAACCATAATCAGCAAGTCTAGATACTGAAAGTAAGTTGTAGCCAAGAGATTCAAAGAGCATGAAATTTTGTATGGAGCTATCATGTGATATGGCCACCTTACCGAGCCCAACCACCTTACCCTTTGAGTTGTCACTGGAAGTGACATACTTTCAAGGACCATCGTTTTCAGCAAGCTCCCGAAACATGACTTTATCTTCGGTCATGTGATCGGTACATCCACTATCAAGAACCCATTCCTTTCCTCCTGACATATATCCCCGAAGATTTGCCATAAGGCCAAAGTGTCTCATTGCATCATCAAGATCGAAGTCACTATAATCATCCTCATCATAGTATCCATGTTCAACATCGTCATGTGGTGGATCAAATCCTAGAGAGGGTAATTCGTTAGAGTGATTTTGACAATGATCTTGCTTGTGAATTTTTATAGCTTCGGAAATAATATCACTAATAATTCCAACATCTCCTTTGGCACGCATAAGGTTTGTAAGCTCAAATAGACAATCACCAAACATAGGGTCACTAGAGTTCATCTTACTCAAGGCAATAGACTTATGGAGAATTTCATCTAGGTTTTTCAAGGAATAATTTGGAAACCGTTCCTCAAGAAATTTCCATATAGTGTAGGCACACTTAAGAGTAGGCAAACATCCTATCAAGTTTCTAGGCAAGCCTCTAATGATAAGTTCGGCAGTTCTAAGATTGCGGATCATGTCAATTGACTCATCAAGGGTAGGATGCATAGGATCAACATGAGGTGCACAAGGGCTAGCAATGTACTTGTTCAAATGATATTGACTGAAAATCACAAGAATCTCATTTTTCCACTCATCAAAGTACTCTCCATCAAGTATAGGTACTCTATGTCTAAGACTCCCAATAGTAGACTCATCCATCTTCCTCCAATGGTGTTTAAACCAAAGAAATGGAGACCAAAGCTCTGATACCAAGTCAAAGGGGTCGAGAAGAGGTGTCTAGAGGGGGGGTAATTAGACACTAAGTACCAAAAGTTGCAGTTTTTAACTTCTTTAAGTTGGAGTGGAGTTTTGGCACAAGTTTAATGATTACAATACATATCAAGCAAGTATGCAAAGAGTATATTAGCAGCGGAAAGTAAAGCATGCAACTTGCAAGAATATAGAGGGAAGGGATTGGAGGATTCAAACGCAATTTGGAGACACGGTGATTTTTGAGCCGTGGTTCCGATAGGTGGTGCTATCGTACATCCACGTTGATGGAGACTTCAACCCACGAAGGGTAATGGTTGCGCGAGTCCACGAAGGGCTCCACCCACAAAGGGTCCACGAAGAAGCAACCTTGTCTATCCCACCATGGTCGTCGCCCACGAAGGACTTGCCTCACTAGCGGTAGATCTTCATGAAGTAGGCGATCCCCTTGCCCTTACAAACTCCTTGGTTCAACTCCACAATCTTGTCGGAGTCTCCCAAGTGACACCTAGCCAATCTAGGAGACACCACTCTCCAAGAAGTAACAAATGGTGTGTTGATGATGAACTCCTTGCTCTTGTGCTTCAAATGATAGTCTCCCCAACACTCAACTCTCTCTCACAGGATTTGGATTTGGTGGAAAGAAGGTTTGAGTGGAAAGCAACTTGGGGAAGGCTAGAGATCAAGATTCATATGGTAGGAATGAAATATCTTGGCCTCAACACGTGAGTAGGTGGTTCTCTCTCAGAAAATGTATGTTGGAAGTGTAGGTTCGTTCTGATGGCTCTCTCCACGAATGAAGAGTGGGTAGAGGGGTATATATAGCCTCCACACAAAATCTAACCGTTACACACAACTTGCCAAACTCGGTGGGACCGAATTGGTAAACTCGGTCAGACCGATTCAGCAAATCTAGTGACCGTTAGGATTTTCGGTGGGGCCAACATGCAACTCGGTAGGACCGATATGGTTAGGGTTAGGGCATAATGTAATCTCGGTGAGACCGATTACACAAACTCGGTGGGACCGATTTTGGTAATAAGCTAACCAGAGAGTTGGTCAGGCAAACTCGGTTTGACCGATTACACAAACTCGATAGGACCGATTTTGGTAATAAGCTAACCAGAGAGTTTGCATTGTAATCTCGGTAGTACCGATTGCTCAAACTCGATGAGACTGATTTTGGTAATGGACATACACAGAGAGATTACAACCCCATCTCGGTGAGACCGAGATCCCTATCGGTGAGATTGATTTGCCTAGGGTTTGTGGCAGTGGCTATGATATCTGAACTCGGTGGCGCCGGATAGAAAGAATTGGTGGGGCCAAGTTAGACTTTTGGTTTAGGACATGTGTGGATGTGAGAACGTAGTTGTAGGCTTTGGAGCATATCACTAAGCACTTGAGCAAGCAAGCCATTAAGCAACACCTCATCCCCTCTTGATAGTATTGGCTTTTCCTATAGACTCAATGTGATCTTGGATCACTAAAATAGAAAATGTAGAGTCTTGATCTTGGAGCTTGAGCCAATCCTTTGTCCTTAGCATCTTGAAGGGGTTCCACATCCTTTAGTCCATGCCACTCCATTGTTGAACTTGTCTGAAACATACTAGGTAAAAGTGTTAGTCCAACAAGAGATATGTTGACATCAATTACCAAAATCACCCAAGGAGCACTTGTGCTTTCACCAAGCCTGCACGCTTTTGGGCCCTCTTTGTTTAGCTTTTCTTTTCTCCTACAAATCGAAAAAAAAGAAGAATGTACCCTGCGAGGGTGTGTAATGAACTGCTGCTATTATGCCTTTTTATGTTATGGTTGTTGTCCTTGATGCTGTGTTGCAGTATTTGTAATTTGAGCGGGTCAAAGTAGGAAGGCTTAGCTTGATACGTGCGGTCGTCCTCCGCCTCATGAGAACCTATCCTTAGGTACTTGACAGGCCCCCCAGGGCGTACACCCTGTGCCCTCAAGAGATACGTCTTGTGCCCTCAGGAGATACACCTTGTGCCCTCGGGAGCCGCAGCAAGGCAGAGCCGTCCCCTGTAGGAAGAGAAAATTTGTCGAGCGACTTGCTCCCCTTTACACAAGCCCCGTGCCAAAGGTTAAGGGCCTGATGCACCGCGTCGCGCTGCCCGAGGGGCACGGACATGAGGGGTGCTGGCGCCAGCGGACTCGATCGAGGGCTCCTCGCGAGGATAAAGCCGAAATAATAGGGGGAAATAACGGGGTTCGGCGCGGTGGGTGCGCACAAAGGCAAGCCCTGGGTGCACACACCTACCTGGCCCCACGCGCAAGGAGCGCGAGGAGAAGTGGTGGGCGACTGCCACCTCCCTCACGTCCTTAGACCAAAGCAGCTTAGGAGAAAACACACTTGAGGAACCAGCACTCGATAATACCAAATCCATTGAAAAACGTACTAAGAAAACCATAAGCAACTTCAGAAAGTAAATGAACAGCCGCGTCCGTCACCTAATCTAGTCTTATCACCAGCGCGGAGCTAAGTGCTGCCACTAGGATGTGGGAGGGAGCCCCCATGAGGCCCCAGGGCGACTCTCAGGAGACTCCAGGGCGTGTACAACCCCACTCATTATTACGTGAGAGTGTCACGAGCAGAGACCTTCAAAGGCTGGAGCCTTGCTTCACAGGATGGAGCCTTTCTTCAGGGGTAGAACTTCCGGAGGTGCTAGATGTTCCAGGCGTTCTGGATGGGGACCTCGTCATGTGTCTCCAGGCGCGCCGCGCCAGGCCTAGAGACACTGGTAACCATAAACGGGCCCTCCCACATGGGAGAGAGCTTATGCAGCCCCTCCCTGGAGAGCACCTGCCTCCAGACGAGATCGCCCACCTCTAACGTCCTGGAGCCTTGCTTCACAGGACGGAGCCTTTCTTCAGGGGTAGAACTTCTGGAGGTGCTAGATGTTCCAGGCGTTCTGGATGGGGACCTCGTCATGTGTCTCCAGGCGCGCCGCGCCAGGCCTAGAGACACTGGTAACCCTAAACGGGCCCTCCCACATGGGAGAGAGCTTATGCAGCCCCTCCCTGGAGAGCACCTGCCTCCAGACGAGATCGCCCACCTCTAACGTCCTGGAGAGAACGCTACGACAGTGGCACCGCCGCAGCGCCTACTGGTACCCCACTGCCCAGAGCGAGGCTTGACGGCAGCGTTCCTCCCCCAGCACGAGATCCACCCTCCACGAGGCGTCCTGCTGCGTTTCGTCGAACGCCAGGACCCACGTGGAGCGATGCCTGACCTTGTGAGGGAGAACCGCTTCTGCTCCATAGACGAGGAAGAAGGGTGCTTCTCCCGTTGGCTTGGTCGCGGTGGTGCGGATGGACCACGGCACGGACTGCAGCTCATCGAGCCAACCCCTGCCGCAGGCCTCTAGCTTCTTCTTGAAAGTGCGGGTCTTGAGGCCCCTCAGGACCTCCGCATTGGCCCTTTCAGACTGTCCATTGCTCCGTGGGTGTGCTACTGAGGCATAGCAGATCTGCATTCCAAGGTTAGCACAATATGTTTTGAAAAGATTGCTGGTGAACTGTGAGCCATTGTCGGTGATGATGCGATTGGGGACCCGAAATCGGCTCACGATTCCCTTGATGAACTTGACGGTTGATCCTGCTGGGATGGTGTGCACGGCTTCTACCTCTGCCCACTTGGTGAACTTACCGATGGCGACGTAGAGGTATCGGTAGCCTCCTAGCGCCCGAGGGAATGGCCCTAAGATGTACAGCCCCCAGACTGCGAATGGCCATGTGAGCGGTATCGTCTGGAGGTCCTGCGCGGGCTGATGGATCTGCTTGGCATGAAACTGGCACGCTTCACAAGAGTGCACCAGCTCCATAGCGTCGTTGAGCGCGGTGGGCCAGTAGAAGCTGCTGCGAAACGCCTTGCCCGCCTGGGTGCGGGACGAGGAGTGGTGCCCCCAGTCCCCACCATGTATGTCTACCAGCAGTTCCAGCCCCTATTCCCTGGAGATGCACCACAAAGAAACGTCATTGGGCCTCCTGCGGTATAACTCACCATCTTTGATGCAGTACATGGTGGCCTGGCGGGCCACGCGCTCGGCATCCTCCTCCTTCTCTGGTAGGGTCCCTGAGGGAGTCCCGGACTAGGGGGTGTCCGGATAGCCGAACTATCACCTTTGGCCGGACTCCTGGACTATGAAGATACAAGATTGAAGACTTCGTCCCGTGTCCGGATGGGACTTTCCTTGGCGTGGAAGTCAAGCATGGCGATATGGATATGTAGATCTCCTACCATTGTAACCGACTCTATGTAACCCTAACCCTCTTCGGTGCCTATATAAACCGGAGGGTTTTAGTCCATAGGACGAACATTAATCATACCATAGGCTAGCTTCTAGGGTTTAGCCTCTCTGATCTCGTGGTAGATATACTCTTGTACTACCCATATCATCAATATTAATCAAGCAGGAGTAGGGTTTTACCTCCATCGAGAGGGCCCAAACCTGGGTAAAAACATCGTGTCCCTTGTCTCCTGTTACTATCCGCCTAGACGCACAGTTCGGGACCCCCTACCCGAGATCCGCCGGTTTTGACACCGACATTGGTGCTTTCATTGAGAGTTCCTCTATGTCGTCATCTTTAGGCCCGATGGCTCCTCGGATCATCGACAACGATGCGGTCCAGGGTGAGACTTTTCTCCTCGGACAGATCTTCGTATTCGGCGGCTTTGCACTGCGGGCCAATTCGCTTGGCCATCTGGAGCAGATTGAAAGCTACGCCCCTGGCCATCAGGTCATATTTGGAAGTTTTAACTATACGGCTGACGTCCGCGGAGACTTGATCTTCGACGGGTTCGAGCCACAGCCAAGCGCGCCGCACTGTCACAATGGGCATGATCTAGCTCTACCGCCGGACAGTGCCCTGGAGGCCGGACAAGTGTCCGCTCCGACCCTTAGCTCGGAGCCGACTGCGCCGATCGAGGACGGGTGGCTGGACACCGCCTCGGGGGCTGCTATCTCTATGGCGATTGAGCCGAATACCAACCCTGTCCTTTGCGAAGCTCGTGACTCCAAGGTGACGGACTCCTCTCCGGACTCCGAACCTTCCGCGCCCCTGCCAATCGAATCCGATTGGGCGCCGATCATGGAGTTCACCACCGCGGACATCTTTCAGCACTCGCCCTTTGGCGACATCCTGAATTCACTAAAGTCTCTCTCTTTATCAGGAGAGCCCTGGCCGAACTATGGCCAGCAAGGTTGGGATGTGGACGACAAAAAAATTCAATTGAGGCCGGCTCCGCCGTCGATGAGGGTCTTGGTGATCTCCACATGGCAGATGGTCGGGGTGCAGAGCATCGGGAGCGCGCCTGCTCCCGTCGTGGTAGCAGGGTGATCTTCGGGGCCGAAGGCAAGGTCATCTTGGGGCGCCGCCCAGCCTGAGGAAGCTCCCAAGCCCGCCTGAGTGTTGCCTTCCTGCCGGTAGAACTGCTTGACATGGCGGCCGGAGGGTGCGCCTGCGAGCAACCCAAGAGAGTTGCGATGACCGGGGGCGCCGGCGCCGTGTAGTGGGCAAGGAAGAGGTCGCGCAGCTCCTCCCAGGAGGCCACAGAAGATGCCGGCAGGTTGAGCAACCAAGCGCATGGCACACCTATGAGGGCCATGGGGAACCAGTTGGCCTTCACCTTGTCATCTCCACCAGCCGCCCAAACTGCTTCCTTGTATGCCTGGAGAAAGGGGGCTTGATCCTCCGTGCCGTCGTAGCGCGACGGCATCTCTGGTCGGAACTTGTGCGGCCACTGCACTTGCCGCAGGGAGAGGCTGAAGCAGTGCAGCCCCGGCGCTTCGCGCATCGACGAGGCCGACGGAGGAGCGCCCGCCATGTGGGTCAGTGGCACGAACTGGAGGTCGAGGAAGAGGATTTCGACGCACCCCTACCCGGCGCGCCAAATGTCGGATTTCAGGGTCCGGCAACCCGTGAGAGGTTCGAACACTTGGGTGCGTGCAGAAATCTCAACCTGTCCAGTCTGCCTACTCGCGATCCTCCCTAGCCTAGCGCGTAGAGCTCACAAAGACACAGAGACACATAGATTTATACTGGTTCGGGCCACCGTTTTGGTGTAATACCCTACTCCAGTGTGGTGTGGTGGATTGCCTCGAGGGGCTATGGATGAACTAGTTACAAGGATGAACAAGCCTTTGGAGGTGAGGTGTTCTTGAGCTAGTGTGGTGCTCTACTTGTTCTGGTTTCAGTCTGCTCATCCCCCTCCATGGTGGTGGCTAAGTCCTATATATAGTGGCCTTGGTCCTCTTCCCAAATATTAGCGGGAAGGGATTCCACAATGGCGGGATTTGAAAGGGGACAAGTAGTATAGTCTATCCTGACAAAAGTAGTATTCGCCTGCGAAAATCCTCTGGTCGTGACGTTGCGGTGGGCTCGGTGATGACCTCCGTCTTGTCGTCCTGGCGGTCTTGGTCTTGTTGCACCAGAATGGAAACCTTTGGTAGATTCATCGGGACTCCGCACCTGTGGCTTGCCTCCTGACGGAGTCCTGGATTAGGGGGTGTCCAGATAGCCGAACTATCATCGTTGGCCGGACTCTTGGACTATGAAGATACAAGATTGAAGACTTCGTCCTGTGTCCGGATGGGACTTTCCTTGGCGTGGAAGGCAAGCTTGGCGATATGGATATGTAGATCTCCTACCATTGTAACTGACTCTGTGTAACCCTAACCCTCTTCGGTGCCTATATAAACTGGAGGGTTTTAGTCCGTAGGACGAACAACAATCATACCATAGGCTAGCTTCTAGGGTTTAGCCTCTCTAATCTCGTGGTAGATCTACTCTTGTACTACCCATATCATCAATATTAATCAAGCAGGAGTAGGGTTTTACCTCCATCGAGAGGGCCCGAACCTAGGTAAAAACATCATGTCCCTTGTCTCCTGTTACCATCCGCCTAGACGCACAGTTCGGGACCCCCTACCCGAGATCCGCCGGTTTTGACACCGACATTGGTGCTTTCATTGAGAGTTCCTCTGTGTCGTCATCCTTAGGCCTGATGGCTCCTCTGATCATCAACAACGATGCGGTCCAAGGTGAGACTTTTCTCCCCAGGCAGATCTTCGTATTCGGCGGCTTTGCACTGTGGGCCAATTCGCTTGGCCGTCTGGAGTAGATTGAAAGCTACGCCCCTGGCCATCAGGTCAGATTTGGAAGTCTGAACTATACGGCTGACGTCCGTGGAGACTTGATCTTCGACGGGTTCGAGCCACAGCCAAGCACGCCCCACTGTCACGATGGGCACGATCTAGCTCTGCTGCCGGATAGTGCCCTGGTGGCCGCACAAGTGTCCGCTCCGACCCTTAGCTCGGAGCCGACTGTGCCGACCGAGGACGGGTGGCTGGACACCGCCTCGGGGGTTGCTATCTCTACGGCGATGGAGCCGAATACTATCCCTATCCTTTGCAAGGCTCATAACTCCAAGGTACCAGACTCCTCTCTGGACTCCAGACCTTCCGCGCCCCTGCCAATCAAACCCGATTGGGCGCCAGTCATGGAGTTCACCGCCGTGGACATTTTTCAGCACTCGCCCTTTGGCGACATCCTGAATTCACTAAAGTCTCTCTCTTTATCAGGAGAGCCCTGGCCGGACTATGGTCAGGAAGGTTGGGATGCGGACGACGAAGAAATTCAAAGCCCACCCACCACCCACTTCGTAGCCTATGTCGATGATTTATCCGACATGCTCGACTTCGACTCCGAAGACATTGACGGTATGGATGACGATGCAGGAGACTACCAAGAACCAGCGCCTACAGGGCACTGGAAGGCCACCTCGTCATACGACATTTACATGGTGGACACCCCAAAACATGGGAATGGCGATGGAACAACGAAGGATGACCCCTCCAAGAAACAACCTAAGCGCCGGCGTCAGCGGCGCCGCTCTAAATCCCGCCACCGCAAAAATGGTGATTCCGACACGAGAGACAATAACACCCCAGAAAGTGCCGAAGATAACCCCCTCCAGCAAGATTCAGCACAGGAAGATGGAGAAGCCAGCCCTCATGAGAGAGCGGCAGACAGAGAGGTAGAGGACGATAATTACATGCCTCCCTCCGAAGACGAGGCAAGCCTCGACGACGACGAATTTGTCGCGCCTGAGGATCCCGTCGAACAGGAGCATTTCAAACGCAGGCTTATGGCCACCGCAAGCAGCCTCAAGAAAAAGCAGCAACAGCTTAGAGCTGATCAAGATTTGCTAACTGACAGATGGACTGAAGTCCTTGTGGCCGAAGAGTACGAACTCGAACGCCCCTCTAAGAGCTACCCAAAACGCAGGCTGCTACCCCGATTAGAGGAGGAAGCACTCAAACCTACATCACCAGCGCCACCTCGTGGCCGCGACAGAGAGGCCTCTCGGCCCTCCACTCAAACCGCACCCCGGCGCTGCTCAAAAAATACCAAGGCACGGGGAAGTGCGCCAGACCTGCGAGATATATTGAAGGACAAGGCAAGGTAGACAAGATCGATCTACAGATCGCATGGGTGCCTCACTACACATGATGACAACCGTCACGCCGGATACAACAAATCCAGCCGGGTCGAACACAGCAGACAAAACCAATTTGAGCTACGTCGTGATATAGCCCAATATAGAGGCGCCGCACGCCCACTATGCTTCACAGACGAAGTGATGGATCATCAGATCCCTGAGGGTTTCAAACCCGTAAACATTGAATCATATGATGGCACAACAGATCCTGCGGTCTGGATCGAGGACTATCTCCTTCATATCCACATGGCCCACGGTGATGATCTACACGCCATCAAATACCTCCCACTCAAGCTTAAAGGACCAGCTCGGCATTGGCTTAACAGCTTGCCTGCGGAGTCAATTGGTTGTTGGGAATACCTGGAAGCCGCATTCCTCGACAATTTCTTGGGCACCTATGCGCGACCACCAGACGCCGATGACCTAAGCCACATAATTCAGCAGCCAGAGGAATCGGCTAGACAATTCTGAACCAAGAAAAATCAAATTGTCGACTGTCCGGATGCAGAGGCCCTTGCAGTCTTCAAACATAACATCCGCGATGAGTGGCTCGCACGGCACCTAGGACAGGAAAAGCCGAAATCCATGGCAGACCTCACAACACTCATGACCCGCTTTTGCGCGGGAGAAGACAGCTGGCTAGCTTGTAGTAACAACATGACCAAGAGCCCTGGTAATTCAGATACTAAGGACAGCAATGGCAGGTCGCGTCGCAACAAGCACAAGCGCCGCATTAACGGCGATAATACTGAAGATACGGGAGTCAATGCCGGATTCAGAGGCTCTAAACCCGGTCAGCGGAAAAAGCCATTCAAAAGAAATACTCCGGGCCCGTCCAATTTGGACCGAATACTCGATCGCTCGTGCCAGATACACGGCACCCCCGAAAAACTAGCCAACCACACCAACAGGGATTGTTGGGTGTTCAAGCAGGCAGGCAAGTTACATGCCGAAAACAATGACAAGGGGCTGCATAGCGACGACTAGGAGGAGCCCCGGCCGCCGAACAATAGAGGACAGAAGGGCTTCCCCCTACAAGTGCGGATGGTGAACATGATATACGCAACCCACATACCCAGAAGGGAGCGGAAGCGTGCACTAAGGGACGTATATGCGATGGAGCCAGTCGCCCCAAAGTTCAACCCGTGGTCCTCTTGCCCGATCACTTTTGATCGAAGGGACCACCCCACTAGCATCCTTCACGACGGATTCGCCGCATTGGTTCTAGACCCAATCGTTAACGGATTTCACCTCACTAGAGTCCTAATGGACGGCGGCAGCAGCCTGAACCTGCTTTATTAGGATACAGTGTGCAAAATGGGCATAGACCCCTCAAGGATTAAACCCACAAAGATGACCTTTAAAGGCGCCATACCAGGTGTAGAGGCCAACTGTACAGGCTCAGTTACACTTGAAGTGGTCTTCGGGTCTCCAGATAACTTCCGAAGCGAGGAGTTAATCTTCAACATAGTCTCGTTCCGCAGCGGCTATCACGCACTGCTCGGACGAACCGCATTTGCAAAGTTTAATGCGGTGCCGCACTACGCATATCTCAAGCTCAAGATGCCAGGCCCTCGAGGAATCATTACGGTCAACGGAAACACCGAACGCTCTCTTCGAACAGAGGAGCACACGGTGGCTCCCGCGGCGGAGGTACAAAGCAGCCTCTTAAGGCAATTCTTGAGTCCGGCTATTAAACGTCCGGACATCACCAAGCGCGCCCGGAGTAACCTACAACAGGACCACCCGGCACGTTCCGAGCATGCGTAGCAATGCGGCCCCAACCCCAGCCCTCGCCACATTGCGAAACCAGTACTACGCGTACATAATTACGCTCTAGAAATACCATGGGTATAGGGGGAGGGGCACGACCATGGCAGGCCCAGAATGCGGCTCAACCGCACCAGGGGCTACCGATTGTGTAATTCTTTTTCTTACTTTCAGGAGTCCTTTATCAAGAAGCCCTGCCCGGCAGTAGAATCGCCAAACACACGATGCAACAGCCAGGGAAGCAGAAAGCTACATCGAATGTCCAGGTGGTCTCTATAATGAGCAGTATACTTGTTTTAGATATCATTCTGCAGCTCGCTCCTGGAGGGGGACATGTCAAATAGTCCGGTCCCTTGCTTATCGCACTATTTGTATCATTCTGCTTTTACCGCAGCTTTTTTAATGAACAATGCACAGCTTTTGCCTATTATTGCATTCCTTTTTCTTATCTATATATGTTCACTTATGACATATTGCATCCGCGCGCTTTGGTACGGCCAAATACACCAGGGGCTTAAGTAGCCCAAAATATGGTGTGATAAGTCCGAACACTTTCACAAGTGCGGCACCCCGACCTTATAGCATTATATGCATCGGCTCCGAATCATGTCTTGGGTCAATAGTTGGGTTTGCCCGGCTCCCATGTTTTGGTACCTTACGTTCCGTTATATCGGCTAAGGTAGCGCTGGGAGAACCACTGCGATTGTGCCCCGGTTGAGCTGGGTTGAGCACCTCAGTGGAGAAAGCTAAAACTGACCGTCATGATAGGGCGAGAGCCGGTCGCTGTTCGAGAGGTTTTTCGAGTCCCTAAAGACTTATGCCGCTTAGAGCGAGGAGCCTGCTTTGTCCGGCCCAGGCGTGGATAGCGCCCCGAATTCGGTCTTCCGAATACTAGGGGCTTTGCCGAAATTTAAAATTATAGAATTCTATGGCTAAGTGAGAGTGTTCAAGCATTATAGTCCGGTTACCTTGTTCGTTGCGTTGAGCGCCTCCCTCGAAGGACCCAAGAATGGGAAAAAGAGCGCTCAAGTTTATCCCGAACACCCCAACACTCGCGGCACGGGGGCAGAAGCCGACGACTCGCCATCTCTCAAAATTAATAAACAGCCGCACAGAAGGTAATATTTTAAATTCACAAGCGTTGCTTAGCGCATATGAACTAGTTTTCAAGCGTACAGGATAACAAATGCGAGTTTACTCAAAAATTACATCTTTGGAGCATTCACCCGCTATAAGGCGGGCACCCTTCAGGACGCCCGCATAATACATCTCGGGCGTGCGATACTCCTTGCCCGGCGGTGGAGCATCCGTCACAAGCTTCTCAGCATCCATCTTGCCCCAGTGCACTTTAGCACGGGCAAGGGCCCTACGGGCACCTTCGATATAGACGGAGCGCTTGACGACTTCAATCCATGGACAGGCATCCACCAGCCGCCTCACCAGCCCGAAGTAGCTCCCAGGAATGGCTTCCTTAGGCCACAGCCGAACTATGAGGCCCTTCATGGCCTATTCGGCCACCTTATGGAGCTCGACCAGCTGCTTCAGCTGGTCGCTCAAGGGCACCGGGTGTCGGCCTCAGCATACTGAGACCAGAACACCTTCTCCGTCGAGCTCCCCTCCTTGGCCCGGTCGAATGCGGCAGCGTCGGACACACTGCGGGGCAGATCCGTGAATGCTCCTGGAGAGCTCCGGATTCGGGTAAGTAACAAGTAATTCACTTTCACGTGCTTGCTTTGCATGAAGAATGCCTTACCCGCCGCTATCTTCTTCATTGCCTCAATCTCCTGGAGGGCTTTCTGGGCTTCGGCCTTAGCGGCTTTGGCGCTCTCAAGAGCCGAGGCAAGCTCGGACTCTCGAGTCTTTGAGTCATGCTCCAAACTCTCGTGTTTTTCCACGAGAGCCTGGAGCTCTTGCCGCACCTCCGCCACCCGCGCCTCCTGCTCCTCTCGCTCGGTGCGCTCCGCGGACGCATTGCTTTCGGCCTTGGACACCGCATCCTTCAGGGTCGCCACCTCATTCGTGGCCCCTGTAATTCTCACGTTATTCCTGCTATTTTTTGCAACCACATCTTTTATATACTTCCATAAGGTATTACTTACCTTCCTTGTCCTCGAGCTGCTTTTTGGCAAGGCCGAGCTCGTTCTCGGACCGCTCGAGGCTCTGCTTCAATGCATCGAGGTCGGCATCGCAGCCTGCATTCCCCATATTGACATACCTATGTTAGACTCCTGCGTACATCTTTTTAGATCCTCAGTTCGGCTTTTCTTTCCGAACACCAAACTGAGCATTAGGGGCTACTGTCTATGCAGTAATATTTTTACATATCTTAAATACATACCTCAAAGCCTGTTAGAAGGCTGGCACAGGCTTCGGTCAGCTCGCTCTTGGCGGACTGAACTTTCTAGATCACCACACTCACAACAGTGTGGTGCCCCTCGTCGATGGAGGCGTCGTTAAGCGCCTCCAGCAAATTATCCGGTGCCTCCGGTTGGACGGAGGTCACCGGTGTCACAGTCTCGCCCTTCTTACAAAGCGGTCGCCTGCTGGACTCCGGAACCATTGAAGGTTCCGGTGTGGAGTCCGGCCCAGGGCCCGACTTAGAGCCCTTTGGGGTTTGATCCCCCTTTTGCCCGGAGTCCGGGAGCTTGCCTTGCGGCGCCTCCGAGTCCTCCTCCTCCTGGATGGGCCCCTTTTGGGACCCCACCTCGGCGTCGTCCACAGCGTGAGGAGAGGAGGCGGCCAGAAGTGAAGTACTATTCACGTCCGACGGAGCCAGGGAGCCACTCGTTGAAGTGTCGAGCCCGTCCTTGGGCGGGCTGCAGGGTTGTATTCGGTGTTAGGAAACCCTATATGACAAACGAAACGCCATGAGTTATTCTGGTATCCTGGCACTTACGATGTCGCCGGGGGCTTATCCCTCGGTGGCCACTCCTCTTCGCCGTTGTCGGCGCTGGTGAAAAAGTCCGGAGGAAGGGTCCTTCCCTTCTTGGACCCTCCGGCCTCCCCAGTTGGAGCGGCCTTCCTTTTCTTCTCTCCCCCGCTGGGGGAGAGGCCTCTTTTTCCTCCTTCTCGTCTTCACGGGAGGAGCCCGCCTCAGACTCATCGGACGATGAGTCCGATAACACCTAGCGCCGGGAACTCTTTCGAGTTCCCGTGGTCTTCTTCTTGGCCTTCTTCTCCGGCACCACATGAGGTGCCAGAACCAGCAGCCCCGTCAATCGGGCGTCCGCTGGGTTTTCTGGCAAAGGAGCCGCACAGTCGATCTGTCCGTACTTCTTCTGCCAGTCCTGTCAAAGGAACGGGAGCTTAGATCCCGCATAGAGTCAAACTATGAGAAACAAATATCATGTGATGAGCAGAATGAACTTACCGCACTGGCTTGGCGCTTCGCGCAGAATCCGCGATCCTCGGTAGTGGGAGGGTAAACCTCAGAGCCCTTGAATAGCACCTTCCAGGCATCTTCGTGCGTTGTGTCGAAAAGCCTAGACAAAGTTTGGTGCTGGGCCGGGTCGAATTCCCACAGGTTGAAGGCCCGTCGTTGACACGGGAGGATGCGGCGGAAGAGCATGACCTGGACTACGGTGACGAGTTTAACCTTCTTGTCCATCAGGTTTTGGACGCAGGTTTGGAGTCCGATCACCTCTTCCGAATTACCCCACGACAGGCCCGTCTCTTTCCAAGAGGTGAGCTGTGTGGGGATGCCAGATCGTAATTCGAGGGCCGCTGCCCATTCAGGGTCGCGTGGCTCGGTGATGTAGAACCACCCTGATTGCCACCCCTTGATGGTTTCCACAAAGGAGCCCTCGAGCCATGTGACATTGGGCATTTTGCCCACCATGGCGCCTCTGCACTCCGCTTGGTGGCCGCCCACTACCTTTGGCTTGACATTGAAGGTCTTCAGCCATAAGCCGAAGTGGGGCTTGATGCGGAGGAAGGCCTCGCACATGACGATAAACGCCGAGATGTTGAGGATGAAATTCGGGGCCAGATCATGGAAATCCAGGCCATAGTAGAACATGAGCCCCCGGACAAATGGGTGAAGTGGAAAACCAAGTCCGCGGAGGAAGTGGGTGAGGAACACCACCCTCTCATGGGGCCTAGGGGTGGGGATGAGTTGCCCCTCATCTGGGAGCCGGTGCGCGATGTCGCTGGACAAATATCTGGCCTTCCTCAACTTTTTGATGTGCCCCTCTATGACGGAGGAGGCCATCCACCTGCCTCCCGCTCCGGACATGACTGGAGAAGGTTGAGGTGGGGAGTGCAGGCTTGAGCGTTGGAGCTCGAGTGCGCGAAGGTGGATAAGCAAAGGAGGAAGAAGTCGTAAATGGAAAGAGTGGATCCTTATCCCCTTATATGGGCGGATGAAGCTATGCGTCCCCACCAGCCTGGTAAAACTCGCTTATCTCCCAAGCACCGTAATCAATGGTGCGGTTGGATTACCCACACCCGTATTGATGAGAATCCCGGAATAAGGGGACACGATCTCTGCTTTGACAAGACGTGCCAAGGAAACTGCCTCACTAAACGCGCTGAGGTGGGACAATAAAACGATTCAAATAAAGGCTTGGCCGCGGTGTGATGTCACGCCATGGAATACGTCAGCAGATTGAATTTGTGTGAATATTATTCTCTCTACGGTGGTATGTGGAACTTATTTTGCAGAGCCGGACACTATCCTTGTGTTCAAAATCTTCTATGAAGTATTCGGAGGAGGAACCCGCCTTGCAATGCCGAAGACAATATGCGCATCGGACTCGTCATCATTGAAGCCTAGTTCAGGGGCTACTGAGGGATTCCTGGATTAGGGGGTGTCCGGATAGCCGAACTATCACTGTTGGCCGGACTCCTCGACTATGAAGATACAAGATTGAAGACTTCGTCCCGTGTCCGTATGGGACTTTCCTTGGCGTGGAAGGCAAGCTTGGCGATACGGATATGTAGATCTCCTACCATTGTAACCGACTCTGTGTAACCCTAACCCTCTTCGGTGCCTATATAAACCGGAGGGTTTTAGTTCGTAGGACGAACAACAATCATACCATAGGCTAGCTTCGAGGGTTTAGCCTCTCTGATCTCGTGGTAGATCTACTCTTGTACTACCCATATCATCAATATTAATCAAGCAGGAGTAGGGTTTTACCTCCATCGAGAGGGCCTGAACCTGGGTAAAAACATCGTGTCCTTTGTCTCCTGTTACCATCCGCCTAGACGCATAGTTCGGGACCCCCTACCCGAGATCCACCGGTTTTGACACCGACACCTCCCTTGCACCAAAGAGGAAACATGCGCTCTGCGCCTGCCTGGCGCCCGCCTGGCCTTGGTCGTCACGGCTCACGTCAGCTGAGCCTCATGAGGTAGCTGCATAGATCTCTCCGCCCCTCAGGAGCCCTCCTGAGGAGGCCGACTCCTTCAGGGGTCTCGGCATCATCCGCCTCGTGAGGCTTAGCCCCTCGCGAGGGTATTGTGGTGTTGATGTCGAAGCTGGGCCATGCCGGGCCATCGATGGAGCCATGGGGTGGGCCGCAAGCAGGCAGGACTGGATACCCCGAAGTCTAGGACGCTGACAAATAGTTGGTGAGACGACCCCGACGCAGTGATGGATATCAAGGTGTCATCTCGATGACAATGGAGGTCATGCAGCTGCTTTGGAGATGGAGATCAAAAGCACAAGATGATGATGGCCATATCATGTCACATATTTTGACTGCATGTGATGCTTATCCTTTATGCATCTTATTTTGCTTAGAACGATGGTGGCATTATAACATGATCCCTTCACTTAATTTCAAGATAAAAGTGTTGTCCCCGAGTATGCACCATTGCCAAAGTTCGTCATTTCGAAGCACCTCGTGATGATCAGGTGTGATAGATTCTACGTTCACATACAACAGGTGTAAGCCTGTTTTGCACATGTAGGGTACTTGGGTTAAACTTGACGAGCCTAGCATGTACATGCATGGTCTCGGAACACCGGAGACCGAAAGGTCGAATGTGAGTCATATAGTAGGTATGATCAACATGGAGATGTTCACCATTGTCACGCCCAATATGCGATACTATCCTAAAGAGACTCGAATGTCCCACCAAGGATAGAACCGCATATTGAAATGCTTTTGCAAGGTGGATATCATTACATCAACATTACATAATAGATGGGGATACATACCAAAGGCATACAATGCCACACGAATACAACATCGCAATACATTTAGAGCATCATCCGAGTACGGATGAAACACAAACAGAAACTCAAACGACATCCACCCTGCTAGCCCAGGCTGCCGACCTGGAACCTATCCCCTGATCGAAGAAGAAGCAGAAGAAGAACTCAAGACAAGCAAGCATCGCTCTCGCGTCATGATCATCGCATAACCTGTACCTGCAACTGTGGTTGTAGTAATCTGTGAGCCACGAGGACTCAGCAATCCCATTACCATGGGTATCAAGACTAGCAAAGCTTAAAGGGACAGGAAGGGGTAAAGTGGTGAGGTTGCAGCAGCGACTAAGCATATATGGTGGCTAACATACACAAATAAGAGCGAGAAGAGAGCACATGGAACGGTCGTGAAGCTAGCAATGATCAAGAAGTGATCCTGAACTCCTACTTACGTCAAACATAACCCAAAACCGTGTTCACTTCCCGGACTCCGCCGAAAAGAGACCATCACGGCTACACACACGGTTGATGCGTTTTAATTCGGATCTGGTGTCAAGTTATCTACAACCGGACATTAACAAATTCCCATTTGCCTATAACCGCAGGCACGGCTTTCGAAAGTTTATACCCTGCAGGGGTGTCCCAACTTAGCCCATGATAAGTTCTCGCGATCAACGAAGGATATACCTTCTCCCAGGAAGACCCGATCAGACTCGGAATCCCGGTTTACAAGACATTTCGACAATGGTAAAACAAGACCAGCAAGACCGCCCGATGCGCCGACAATTCCGATAGGAGATGCACATATCTCGTTCTCAGGATAACACCGGATAAGCTAAGCGTACAGGTACCGACATAACCCAAGTTGCCAAGGGATGGTCCCGCATGGTGCTCTAGTTTGGACCAACACTTAGACAAGCATTGGCCCGGGGGGGTGTAATAAAGATGACCCTTGGGTTAATTACTCCCAAGGGAAATATAGGTGGTGGTGAGGCAAATGGTAAAACCAATGTTGGGCCTTGCTGGAGGAGTTTTATTCAAAGCGAACTATCAAGGGGGTCCCATAAATCACCCGACCGCGTAAGGAACGCAAAATCCGGGAACATAACACTGGTATGACGGAAACTAGGGCGGCAAGAGTGGAACAAAACACCAGGCATAAGGCCGAGCCTTCCACCCTTTACCAAGTATATAGATGCATTAATAATATAAGAGATATTGTGATATCCCAACCAAAATCCTGTCCACCATGAAGAAATCTTCAACTTCACCTGCAACTAACAACGCTATAAGAGGGGCTGAGCAAAGCGGTAACATAGCCAAGAAATGGTTTGCTAGGAAGGGTGTCAAAGGTTAGAGGTTCATGGCAATTTGGGAGGCTTGATGAGCAAAAGATAGGTAACGCAGCATAGCGATAGAACAAAGCAACTAGCATAGCAATGATAGTAGTGAGATCCAGGGTAGCGGTCATCTTGCCTGAAATCCCGCTAGGAAGAAGAACGAGTCCATGAAGAAGATGAAGCCATGAAGACGAACCAAGCGTAGACGAACGAATCCTCATGACCGCAACGAAACGGGAACTATCGAGAAGAAACACACAACATAGTAAACATACCACACATGAGCAAGGCATGATGCACAAACAAGCATGATGCAAGACAAGACTACAAGAAGCTACTCATGGCAAGATATGATGCAAACAAGAACAACACATCAAAGCAAGTTTAAATGAGGCCGGGAACAACATATAACAATTCCGGTAAGTCCTCATATGCATATTTCGAAATTGGTCCAGATCTGAATAAACCTTATGTTCAAGTTGTTAAACAGCAAGTTAAGATGCACCAAGATGATCTACACGAGATTCTAGTCAAGTTACATATAAAGTTCATTATATTTGGAGCTATGGCCTAGAAGATATGAGCAAAACAAGTTAAACATGGCATTGATGCAAAATGCATCCAAACATCAAGCAAACACCTCAAAACATGGATGCATGATAATATGAAACTATATGCAAAATCAAGCAAGTTTCATATGGAGCACACTCAAAACGGAGCAACGGTTCAACACATACACTCTACAAGACATAAGAACAATCTGTCCAAAACAGCAACTAGGCATATTGCAAGCATCAAAACAATAAGCTACAGCATCTCAACATGAAAACAAAAGACATGGGCATGATGTACAGGTAAAGCATAACAAAACATGAACACTGAGCTATCTCCAGAAATCACTAGAACATGCTCAAACACACATGACAAGATTGCAAATAATAATAGTTTCAGACTTTGCAGAAAATAACATCAGGTTGCAATGTTTAGAGCTATCAAACAACATGTTACAGGAACTTATCATGGCCGACAAAGGCATGGCATGAAACTACTAAATGCATAGAACAAAAGTCCCTTACCGACCATGAGCCAAAAAGGATCAGAAAATATGATGGCACCCATGTAAACATGGCAAGTTATATTACAGATTCAAACATGGCAGGAACAACAATAAGTAGGCATGTTGGTGAGCTTGTACCACTCACCACAGAGCAATAAAAGGCATGGCAAGGCAACCAACAGTAATAAGGCATGTTTATGAAGCTAAGAATGGCAAGAGCAAGTTCATAGGGTGCATGGATCACTAACAACAATCATGGCAACAACTGAAGTTAATGTTAACAGGCTGACAGCAACATTATTTAGCAACTTTGGAGCAAGGAAACAACAAGCTACAGTAGGATATAAATGCAAACAGGGGCATGAATGGATAGAGCATGACATGTAAA
This sequence comes from Triticum aestivum, assembly GCF_018294505.1. Classification (NCBI taxonomy): domain Eukaryota; kingdom Viridiplantae; phylum Streptophyta; class Magnoliopsida; order Poales; family Poaceae; genus Triticum; species Triticum aestivum. The sequence goes on along the minus strand of NC_057804.1, from coordinate 315,372,763 downwards.
ACAAAACACCCTTGGTGAACATCTCCATATTATGCATAGAATGACTTGTAGAAGCAGGTTTACATAGCATCACGAAATAACAGATTCAGCCTAGCAAAACAGTAACAGCAAGTACCCTACTTAACAAGCTCGATTCACTCACCACAAGTCATTGCATGACAAGATAAGCATAGCATCAGCAAGAAGACATGTTTATGAAACAAACCAAGGCAAGAACAAGTTCATAACATGCAAGGATCAACTATAACAACCTTGGCAAAATTGAATAACATGTAAACAATCTACCAGGAAACATTTTGGAGCAAAAGTAGAGCAAGTAAATGACATGCTAGACTACTCCATAATTGCAAACAAGAGCATGAACGGACAATAACCATATGTTCAAAACATCCTTACTGAAGTATCTCAAGATATGCATGGACCTCTCTGTAGCATCAAGTTTACATGGCATCAAAATAACAGCGGAACAGGGACTAAAATCAGCAACATTACGAAGCCTAGTTTGCATGCTTGTGCTAGTCACCACATTGATCACAAAAATACATGGTAAGCACCTCTGTAAAGAAGACATGGCATAGATCAAAACACATGTAGACATCAACCTCATAGGATGCACACATCAATCATGGCAAAAATGACAAATGAGCATGTTCTGTTAACAGACAGCAGACAACATCAACTAGCACTCTTGCAACGATGATTCAGGCATCAAGATGGACTCAAATGAACATGATGCAATGGAATGAAATGAAGTACTCGTTGAGGCGAACAATTTGACATATTACACACGCGAAACGGAGCTACGGATGCAGAGATATGATGCGATGAACATGGCATGATAATGTCAAAATATACTTCGGGGACTTAGCAGAAAATCACCTCCGGGAAAAAGTCAACCCGGGACGGAGGCGTGCGGGACGAGGAGATCCAGGTCAGGGACGGCCGTGTTTGGTTCGACGAACTGGTCGATCTCATCCACCTGGCGGTTCCGGGCCGGATCTCGCCGGATCCGGCCGGAGACGACTCCGATGAGGCACGGGGAAGCGCGGGCGAGCTGCGGGGCGACTCCGGCGAGCTCGGGCGACGATGAGGGCGGCGGGAAGGCGCGGCAGACGAGGCAAGCGGCGGA
>NC_057804.1:315304827-315371287 GCF_018294505.1 Triticum aestivum | reverse complement strand
GGATGGGATTCGCGGGCCCGCGGTGGGAACGGCGGCGGCGGGGACATGTGGCGCTCACGGGTTGGCTGCGGCGGCGGGGCGGACATGTCCGACGGCGGGCGGACGCATCCGGCGGCGCGGGGAAGTTTTAGGCTAGGGTTTCGTCCGCGAATTTGGATGGGGAGGGCATATTTATAGTTTCTGGGAGCTAGGAAAGTCCAAAAGAGGAGCGGTTTTCGGCCACGCGATCGTGATCGAATGACCGAGAGCATGGAGGGGAGTTTGCTGGGTTTTGGGCCACTTTGGACTGGTTGCTGGGCCGCAAGAGAAAAGGGGTTTTCGGGCTGCGCGGTTAACCATTGGAGTACCAAACGACCTCCAAATGGCACAAAACTTGAAAGGTGGTCTATCGGTGCTATACCAAGGCCGCTTGGCAAACCTCGGGCCATTCCGAGAACGTTTGACACCCGCTCACAATGAGAGACAAAAGGGGGACGCCGGAGGACATAGAAGTGCCGGATCGCAAAACAGACAACGGGGAAAAGGCTCGGATGCAAGAAACAAACACGTATGCAATGCAATGCATATGATGATATGATAAAATGCAACATGCAAGCAAATGACATGGCAACAACGGCGAATAACTGGCAGACACCTGGCGCAACGAATTCGAGGCGTTACAACCATTGAAGACTACCCCATCTCACGTGATGCTCGAACATGGGTTAGTAAATTTGGATCATGTTTCACTTAGACAACTTGAGGGATGTTGATTTAAGTGGGAGTTCAATAGTAATTTGATTAATTGAACTAAAATTTATCATGAACTTAGTCCTGATAGTTTTTGCAAATCTATGTTGTACATCAATGGCCCGTGCTACCGTTCCCTTGAATTTTAATGTGTTCCCAGAGAAAGCTAAGTTGAAAGATGATGGTAGCAATTACACGGACTGGGTCCATAACTTGAGGATTATCATCATTGTTGCATAGAAGAATTATGTCCTTGATGCACCGCTAGGTGACAGACCTGCTGCAGGGGCTGATGTGGACGTTATGAACATCTAGCAGGCTCGATCTAATGACTACTTGATAGTTCAGTTTGCCATGCTTTATAGCTTGGAACCAGGACTGCAAAAGCGTTTTGAATGCCACGGAGCATACGAGATGTTCCAAGAGCTTAAGTTGATATTTCAAGTTAATGTCCGGGTTGAGAGATATGAAGTCTCCAACAAGTTCATTAGCTGTAAGATGGAGGAGAACAGTTCTGCCAGTGAACACATACTCAGAATGTCTGAGTACCACAACCACTTGACTCAGCTTGGAATTGATCTTCCAGTTGAGAGTGTTATTGACAGAGTTCTTTAGTCACTTCCACCAAGCCACAAAGGCTTCATGACGAACAATAATATGCAATGCATGACAAAAATGATTCCCGAACTCTTCGCAATGCTGAAATCGGCGGAGGTAGAGATCAAGAAAGAGCATCAAGTGTTGATGGTCAGGGCCGGCCCTGGGGTATGGCCGGAGGGGCGACGGCCTAGGGCCCAGGCTGGAGGGGGCCCATAATGGAGTATACATACTTAGTATATATAGCCCACCAAAAAATAGATAAGAAAAAAAGCCCATCAGATAGACCTAGTAGCGATTAGCGAAGCGTCAGTCATCACGCGAGACGAAGGCAGGGTGGCACAGCCACTCCTTTCGCTCGTGTGAAACAAATCAATCGAAGATCTCATCGAGTCATCATTTCGCTAATTAGCTCGTGCCTTCGTTGCTAGTCGGTTCGTCTTCATTGTTCGTCCTCTCCTCGATCATCGGCCTATCCCTCAGCGTCTTGGCCGCCGCTGGTTGTTGCCGCTGCGCGCGCCGCACGGCAGTCCGACAATCTGGCATATCCAGCTATCAATTATTCTTTAGTAAGTATTCAACTATCAATTATTCATCCATGATCCATCCTTTAATTTCAATTTACACAGAGTAATTTCAATGTATAATTTTCTAATAAAATCTTTCACAATACATATTGAACCACCCTAATTTTATGTCATTCTGCGTACCTGTCTAGGGTTCCAATCATCCGATGTATAAATTTATAAATCTTTATATCCTCTTTTCCTCATAATTTAGGACATTAGTGTGCCATGTTGCCCAAGAATTTGTCGGGTGCTGACAATAGGAGAAAAAAGAAAGAAAGTGATCCGAAAATTCAAACACTGAAGGGTTCTTTGAATTTGGTCCTTATTTGAGGTTATCATGTCATGTTAGTTTCATTTTACGATCTTTTTAGTATTTTTGTCATAATATGACATTATCCAACAATTAGTATAGTCATCAAATCTCAGACTAAAGATGTTTATGTATCACACACACATATACATATATATGATCTTAGGAAATAGGGACCATGTCGTCGAGTTCGCCTAGGGCCTCCCGAAACACAGGGCCGGCCCTGTTGATGGTTAACAAGACCACCAGTTTTATTAAAAAGGGCAAGAGAAAGAAAGGGAACTTCAAGAGGAATGGCAAGCAAGTTGCCGCTCCCATGAAGAAGCCCAAAGCTGGACCCAAGCCTTAAACTGAGTGCTTCTACTGCAAAGGAAATGGTCACTGGAAGCGGAACTGCCCCAAATACTTGGCAGATAAGAAGGATGGCAAAGTGAACAAAGGTATATTTGATATTCATGTTATTGATGTGTTCCGTACTAATGCTCGTATTAGCGCCTGGGTATTTGATACTGGTTTGGTTGCTCATATTAGTGACTCGAAACAAGAGTTGCGGAATAAATAAAGATTGGCTAAGGACGAGGTGACGATGCATGTCAGGAATGGTTTCAAGGTTGATGTGATTGTTGTCAGCATGCTACCTCTACATCTACCTTTGGGATTAGTTTTAGACCTGAATAATTGTTATTTGGTGCCGGTGTTGAGCGTGAACATTATATTTGGATCTTGTTTATTGCAAGACAGTTATTCATTTAAGTCAGAGAATAGTGGTTGTTCTATTTATATGAGTAACATCTTTTATGGTCATGCACCTTTGATGAATTGTCTATTCTTGTTGAATCTCGATCGTAATGATACACATATTCATAATATTGAAGCCAAAAGATGCAAAGTTGATAATGATAGTGCAACATACCTGTGACACTGTCGCTTAGGTCATATTGGTGTAAAGCGCATGAAGAAACTCCACGCGGATGGACTTTTGGAATCACTTGATTATGAATCATTTGCTACTTGCGAACCATGCCTCATGGGTAAGACGACCAAAACTCTGTTCTCTGGAACAATGGAGCGACCTAATGACTTATTGGAAATAATACATACCAATGTATGCGGTCCGATGAGTGTTGAAGCACGCGGCGGGAATCGTTATTTTCTAACCTTCACAGATGATTTGAGTAGGTATGGGTATATCTACTTGATGAAACACAAGTTTGAAACATTTGAAAAGTTAAAAGAATTTCAGAGTGAAGTGGAGAATCATTGTAACAACAAAATAAAGTTTCTATGATCTGATCGCGGAGGTGAATATTTGAGTTAAGAGTTTGGCCTTCATTTAAGACAATGTGGAATTGTTTCACAACTCACGCCACCTAAAACACCACAGTGTAATGGTGTGTCCGAACATCGTAACCATACTTTATTAGATATGGTGCGTTCTATGATGTCTCTTACCGATTTTCCTTTATTGTTTTGGGGTTATGCATTAGGGACAACCGCATTCACGTTAAATAGGGCACCGTCTAAATCCATTGAGAGAACACCGTATGAACTATGGTTTGGCAAGAAACCTAAGCTATTGTTTCTTAAACATTGGGGATGTGACACTTATGTCAAAAGGCTTCAGCCTGATAAACCCGAACCCAAAGAGAAGTGCATCTTCATAGGATACCCTAAAGAAACTATTGGTTATACCTTCTACCACAGATCCGAAGGCAAAAATCATTGTTGCTAAGAATGGGTCATTTCTAGAGAAGGAGTTTCTCTCGAAAGAAGTGAGTGGGAGGAAAGTAGAACTTGATGAGGTAATTGTACCTTCTCTCGAATTGGAAAGTAGCACATCAGAGAAAACAATTCCCGTGATGCCTACACCAACTAGAGAAGAAGCTAATGATGATGATTATGAAACTTCAGATCAATTTACTACTGAACCTCGTAGGTCGACCAAAACACATACCGCACCAGAGTGGTATGGTAATCTTGTCCTGGAAGTCATGTTGTTAGACAACGATGAGCCTATGAACAATGAAGAAGCTATGATGAGCCCAGATTCCAACAAATTGCTTGAGGCCATGAAATTTGAGATAGGATCCATGTATGAGAATGCTACTTCTTGAGCTTGCATTGATTTTTCCCTTGAAGAGGAAAGGGTGATGCAGCAAAGTAGAGATAAGTATTCCCCTTAGTTAAGAACCAAGGTATCAATCAAGTAGGAGGCACAAGCAAGTCTCCAACCTATGCACCTGCACAAACTAACAAACACTTGCACACAACGCAAAAAAAGGGTTGTCAATCCCTTCATGGTCACGAACAAGAGTGAGATCTAATAGAGATAGGTATAAAATATAAATAAAAGAACAAACTAAAGTAAATATAAATAAATCGCAGCAAGGTATTATTGGGCTTTTTGGTTTATAGATCTGAAAAGATATGATGGAAAATACACCCAGGGGCCATAGATTTCACTAGAGACTTCTCTCTTGAAAGAAAACATACGGTGGGTAAACAAATTACTGTCGAGCAATTGATAGAGTGCAAAGTTATGATGATATCTAAGGCAATGATCATCAATACAGGCACCATGTCTGTGTCAAGTAGACCGAAATGATTCTGCATCTACTACTATTACTCCACACATCGACTGCTATCCAGCATGCATCTAGAGTATTAAGTTCATAAGAACGGAGTAACGCCTTAAGTAAGACGACGTGATGTAGAGGGATAAACTCAAGCAATACAATGAAAACCCCGTCTTTTTATCCTTGATGGCAACAATACAATATGTGCCTCGCTACCCCTACTTTTGTCACTGGGTGAGGACACCGCAAGATTGAACGCAAAACTAAGCGCCTCTCCCATTGCAAGATAAACCAATCTAGTTGGCCAAACCAAACCGATAATTTGAAGAGAAATACAAATATATTCAATCATGCATAAAGAGTTCAGATAAGACTCAAATAATATTCATAGATAATCTAATCATAAATCCACAATTCATCGGATCTCGACAAACACACCACAAAAGAATATTACATCGGATAGAACTCCAAAAACATCGAGGAGAACATTGTATTGAAGATCAAAGAGAGAGAAGAAGCCATCTAGCTACTAGCTATGGACATGTAGGTCTGTGGTAAACTACTCACGCTTCATCGGAAGTGCCGCAAGGTTGATGTAGATGCCCTCCGTGATCGAATCCCCCTCCGGCAGGGTGCCAGAAAAGGTCCCAAGATGGGATCTCACGGGAATAGAGGCTTGCAGCAGCGAAAAAGTATTTTTGTGGATGCTTCTGATGTTGGGGGAATATTTTGGAATTTATGGTGCAAATATTAGGGTTGGGGGACTCCCAAGGTGTCCACAAGCCAGGGGGTGCGCCCTGAGAGCTTGTGGGCACCTCAGGACTCTTCTGGCCCTCTCTCCAAGTTATGTGGGTGTCTTCTGATCCAAGAAAAATCATCGAGAAAGTTTTATTCCATTTGGATTCCGTTTGATATTCCTTTTCTGTAAAACTCAAAAACAAGGAAAAAACAGAAACTAGCACTAGGCTCTAGGTTAATAGGTTAGTCCCAAAAATAATATAAAATAGCATATTAATGCATATAAAACATCCAAAAAAGGCCCCAAGATGGGATCTCACGGGAATAGAGGCTTGTGGTGGCAGAAAAGTATTTTGGTGGACGCTTATGATGTTGGGGGAATATTTTGGAATTTATATTGCAAATATTAGGGTTGGGGGACTCCCAAGGTGTCCACAAGCCTGGGGGCGACCCCTAGGGCGCGCCCTGAGGGCTGTGGGCCCCTCAGGACTCTTCTGGCCCTCTCTCTCCAAGTTACGTGGGTTTCTTCTGGTCCAAGAAAAATCATCACGAAAGTTTTATTCCATTCGGACTTTGTTTGATATTCCTTTTCTATAGAACTCGAAAAATAAGGAAAAAAACTGGCACTGGGCTCTAGGTTAATAGGTTAGTCCCAAAAAAATATAAAATAGCATATTAATGCATATAAAACATCCAAAATAGATAATATAATAGCATGGAACTATCAAAAATTATAGATACGTTGGAGACGTATCAAGCATTCCCAAACTTAATTCCTACCCATCCTCGAGTAGGTAAATGATAAAAACAGAATTTTTGATGTGGAATGCTACCTAACATATTTATCCATGTAATCTTCTTTATTGTGGCATGAATATTCAGATCCATAAGATTCAAAACAAAAATTTAATATTGACATAAGAACAATAATACTTCAAGCATACTAATAAAGCAATCATGTCTTCTCAAAATAACATGGCAAAAGAAAGTTATCCATACAAAATCATATAGTCTATCTATGCTCAATCTTCATCACACAAAGTATTTTTTTTTCACACACAACCCCTATGACAACCCAAGCAATTGTTTCATACTTTTGGTGTTCTCAAACTTTTTCAACTTTCACGGAATACATGAGCATGAGCCATGGATATAGCACTATAGGTGGAATAGAATATGGTGGTTGTGGAGAAGACAAAAATAAGGAGAAAATCTCACATCAACTAGGCGTATTAACGGGCTATGGAGATGCCCATCAATAGATATCACTGTGAGGGAGTAGGGATTGCCATGCAACGGATGCACTAGAGCTATAAGTGTATGAAAGCTCAAAAAGAAACTAAGTGGGTGTGCATCCAACTTGCTTTCTCATGAAGACCTAGGGCAATTTGAGGAAGCCCATCATTGGAATATACAATCCAAGTTCTATAATGAAAAAATCCCACTAGTACATGAAAGTGACAAAATAGGAGACTCTCTATCATGAAGAACATGGTGCTACTTTGAAGCACAAGTGTGGAAAAAGGATAGTAACATTGTCCCTTCTCTCTTTTTTTGTTTGGGATTCTTTGGCCTCTTCTATTTTATTTGGTATTCGTTGGCCTCTTTTATATTTTTATAAAGTCCAGAGGCTCATCCCAACTTGTGAGGGAATCATAGCTTCCATCATCCTTTCCTCACATGGGACAATGCTCTAATAATGATGATCATCACACTTTTATTTACGTACAACTCAAGAATTACAACTCGATACTAGAACAAAATATGACTCTCTATGAATGCCTCCGGTGGTGTACCGGGATGTGCAATGATCTAGCGTAGCAACGACATCAAAAAACGGACAAGCCACGAAAAGATCATGCAAGCTATCTTACGATCATGCAAAGCAATATGACAATGATGGTGTGTGTCATAATAAAACGAAATGGTGGAAGTTGCATGGAAATATATCTCGGAATGGCTATGTAAATGCCATAATAGGTAGGTGTGGAGGATGTTTTGAGGAAGGTATATGGTGAGTTTAATGCACCGGCGAAAGTTGCGCGGTACTAGAGAGGCTAGCAATGGTGGAAGGGTGAGAGTGCGTACAATCCATGGACTCAACATTAGTCATAAAGAACTCACATACTTATTGCAAAAATTTATTAGCTATCAAAAAAAGTACTACATGCATGCTCCTAGGGGGATAGATTGGTAGGAAAAGACTATTGCTCGTCCCCGACCGCCACTCATAAGGAAGACAATCAAAGAATAAAACATGCTTTGACTTCATCACATAACGGTTCACCATACGTGTATGCTACGGGAATCACAAACTTTAACACAAGTATTTTTACCAATCCACGATTACTCACTAGCATGACTCTAATATCACCATCTTTATATGTCAAAACAAATGCAAGGAATCAAACTTCTCATGGTATTCAATGCTCTTTATATAAAAGTTTTTAGTATATCCCTCTTGGATGCCCATCATATTAGGACTAATTTCACAACCTAAGCGAATTACCATGTTGTTCAAAGACACTCAAAATAATATAAGTGAAGCATGAGAGTTCAACAATTTCTATAAAATAAAACCACTGTCGTGCTCTAAAAAGATATAAGTGAAGCACTAGAGCAAACTACCTAGCTCAAAAGATATAAGCGAAGCACATAGAGTATTCTAATAAATTCACGATTCATGTGTATCCCCCTTAAAAGGTGTGTACAACAAGGATGATTTTGGCAAACTAAAAATCAAAGACTCGTATCATACAAGACGCTCCAAGCAAAACACATATCATGTGGTGAATAAAAATATAGCCTCAAGTAAATTACCGATGGAACAAAGACAAAAGAGGGGAGGCCATCCGGGGCATCCCCAAGCTTAGATGCTTGGTTGTCCTTTAATATTATCTTGGGTGCCTTGGGCATCCCCAAGCTTAGGCTCTTGCCACTCCTTATTCCATAGTACATATAATCTTTACCCAAAACTTGAAAACTTCACAACACAAAAATCAACAGAAAGCTCATGAGATCTGTTAGTATAATAAAATAAATCACCACTTTAGGTATTGTTGTGAACTCATTCTAAATTTATATTGGTGTAATATCTACTGTATTCCAACTTCTCCATGGTTCATACCCCCCGAATACTACCCATAGATTCATCAAAATAAGCAAACAACACATAGAAGACATAATCTGTCAAAAACAGAACAATCTGTAGTAATCTGTAAACTTTGTATACTTACGTAACTCCAAAAATTCTAAAAATTTAGGAAAATATGTGCAATTCATATAAATCTTGTGTAAAAAAATCAGAAATTTTGCAAGTGAATTTAAACAATTCTATTACTGGATGCAAAAGTTTCTGTTTTTCAGCAAAACCAAATCAACGATATACCAAAGTATCCCAAAGGTCTTACTTGGCTTGAACACTAACTAAAACACCAAAATACAATTACTACATAAGTAATTATGTGTATTTATTGAAAAACTGAACCAAAAACAAAAAAACACAAAAATAAAATTGGGTTGCCTCCCAACAAGCGCCATTGTTTAACGCCCCTAGCTAGGCATAAAACATAGATCTAGGTATTGTCATCTTTGGTATTTTTTTCCATAGATGTGTTCTTGTCGGAAAGTTTTGTAAATATAACTTGAAACACATTATCCATAGAAATTTTGGCATTATCAAGCTGCCCATATACGTATCCCCTTTGATTTTAGGCTACAATCCAAGAATATTGTTGATTAACATCGTTGAAAACTTGTTGGATCATATCTAAAATGGGGATTTTCTTTTTAAGGTTCTGATCAAAAAAATTATTATTTCCAAACAAATGTCCCAATGTATAATCACTATTGTAAAGAATCTCATCTATCACCGGTTTTGCATGGCTCATACCATAAAGATCAAAAATTTCCCTAGCTTCTCATACTATGTGATCAAATTCGTTCATAAGAACATGGGTAGCTATCTTTTTAGCCTTAGGATCTTTTCTAATGGGTAGCTCATAAAACAATCTTTTGCAAGGTAAGATGGGTACGAATAAATCTACTTAAAAATTTCAGAAGTAGTGCTAAAATAGCCTCCGCATAAGTTTTAGTTCTTTTAAGTATAGGAGTATCATCAAAAGGCAAATTGCCTATACAATTGAAAAATTCTTGGATACGTTCTTTTCCCATAAAATTCCCTTGCCCCAAAACAAAAAATTTAGCATCCAGATTGCTAGTTCATCCAATTTTAGGAGTTAGTCCATCGTCTAGTTATGCCATATCAAAGTCACTCATGATGATGAGTTCCAGCAAACAAAAGATCAAGTGAAACTAGGGCGAATAAAAAGGCAAATATTTTTGTATTTTTCTGAAAAACTTTTTAGAAGTGGGGGAGAGGAAAACGAGAGGCAAATGGAAAATAATGTAATTGCAAGATATGAGAGTTTATGATGGGTACTTGGTAGGCTTGATGTAGAACCTCCTCGGCAATGGTGCCAGAAATTCTTCCTACTACTTCTTGAGCTTGTATTGATTTTTCATTGAAAAGGAAAGGGTGATGCAGCAAAGTAGAGATAAGTATTCCCCTCAGAGAACCAAGGTATCAATCCAGCAGGAGGCACAGGTAAGTCTCCAATCTATGCACCTGCACAAACTAACAAACACTTGCACACAAACGCGAAAAAGGGGTTGTCAATCCCCTCACGGTCACGAACAAGAGTGAGATCTAATAGAGATGGGTATAAAAGATAAATAAAATAGCAAACTAAAGTAAATATAAATAAATTGCATCAAGGTATTTTTGGGTTTTTTGGTTTACAGATCTGAAAATATATGATGGAAAATAGGCCGGGGGCCATAGGTCTCACTAGAGGCTTCTCTCTTGAAAGAAAACATACGATGGGTAAACAAATTACTGTCGAGCAATTGATATAAAAAGCGCAAAGTTATGACGATCTAAGGCAATGATCATGAATATAGGCATCATGTCCGTGTCATAGACCGGAATGATTTTGCATCTACTACTATTACTCCACACATCGACCGCTATCTAGCATGCATCTAGAGTATTAAGTTCATAAGAACGGAGTAACGCCTTAAGTAAGATGACATGATGTAGAGGGATAAACTCAAACAATATGATGAAAACCTCATCTTTATCCTTGATGGCAACAATACAATACGTGCCTCGCTACCCCTACTTTGTCACTGGGTGAGGACAACGCAAGATTGAACACAAAACTAAGCACCTCTCCCATTGCAAGATAAACCACTCTAGTTGGCCAAAGCAAACCGGTAATTCAGAGAGAAACACAAATATATTTAATCCTGCATAAAAGAGTTCAGAGAAGACTCAAATAATATTCATAGATAATCTGATCATAAATCCACAATTCATGGGATCTCGACAAACACACCGCAAAAGAATATTACATCGGATAGAACTCCAAGAACATCAAGGAGAACATTATATTGAAGATCAAAGAGAGAGAAGAAGCCATCTAGCTTCTAGCTATGGACCCGTAGGTCTATGGTAAACTACTCACGCTTCATCGAAAGGGCAGCAAGGTTGATGTAGATGCCCTCCGTGATTGAATCCCCCTCCGGCAGGGTGCCGGAAAAGGTCCCAAGATGGGATCTCACGGGAACAGAGGCTTGCAGTGGCGGAAAATTATTTTGGTGGATGCTTCTGATGTTGGGGGAATATTTTGGAATTTATAGTGCAAATATTAGGGTTGGGGACTCCCAAGGTGTCCTCAAGCCAGGGGCAGGCCACCCTAGGGTGCACCCTGAGGGCGTGTGGGCCCCTCAGGATTCTTCTGGTCCAAGAAAAATCATCGAGAGAGTTTTATTCCATTTGGACTCCGTTTGATATTCCTTTTCTGTAAAACTCAAAAATAACGAAAAAAACAGAAACTGGCACTAGGCTCTAGGTTAATAGGTTAGTCACAAAAATAATATAAAATAGCGTATTAATGCATATAAAACATCCAAAACAGATAATATAATAGCATGGAACTATCAAAAATTATAGATACATTGGAGACGTATCAGAGAACAAAGTGTGGACTTTGGTGGACTTGCCGGATGATCGGCAAGCCATTGAGAATAAATGGATCTTCAAGAGGAAGACGGACACTGATGGTAATATTACTGTCTACAAAGCTCGACTTGTCGCAAAAGGTTTTCGACAAGTTCAAGGGGTTAACTACGATGATAGTTTCTCACCCGTAGCGATGCTTAAGTCTGACAGAATCATGTTAGAAATTGCTGCATTTTATGATTATGAAATATGGCAAATGAACGTCAAAACTACATTCCTTAGAGGGTTCCTTGAAGAAGAGTTGTATCTGATGCAACCAGAAGGTTTTGTCGATCCTGAAGGTGCTCCTAAAGTGTGCAAGCTCCAGCGATCCATCTATGGACTGGTGCAAGCACCTCGGAGTTGGAATATATGCTTTGATGAGGTGATCAAAGCATTTAGTTTTGTACAGACTTACGGTGAAGCCTGTATTTACAAGAAAGTGAGTGGGAGCTCTGTAGCATTTCCAATATTATATATGGATGACATATTGCTGATTGAAAATGATATATAATTTTTGGATAGCATAAAAGGATATTTGAATAAGAGTTTTTCAATGAAAGACCTCCGCGAAGCTGCTTACATATTGGGCATCAAAATATATAGAGATAGATCAAGACGCCTAATAGGACTTTCACAAAGCACATACCTTGACAAAGTTTTGAAGAAGTTCAAAATGGATCGGTCAAGGAAAGGATTCTTGCCTGTATTCTAAGGTGTGAAGTTGAGTAAGACTCAAAACCCGACCACGACAAAAGAAAGAGAAAGGATGAAAGTCATTCCCTATGCCACAGCCCTAGGCTCTATTATGTATACCATGATGTGTACTAGACCTGATGTGTGCCTTGCCATAAGTTAGGCATGGAGGTACCAAAGTGATCCAGGAGTAGATCACTGGACATCGCTCAAAATTATCCTTAGGTACCTAGAGAGGACTAAGGAAATGTTTCTCGGTTATGGAGGTGATAAAGAGTTCATCCTAAAGGGTTACGTCGATGCAAGTTTTGACACCAATCCGGATGGCTCTGAGTCTCAATCTGGATACGTATTGAACGTGGGAGCAATTAGCTAGAGTAGCTCCATGCAGAGCATTGTAGACATAGATATTTGCGAAGTACACACGGATCTGAATGTTGCAGACCCATTGACTAAAACCTCTCTCACAGGAAAAACATGATCATACCTTAGAACTCATTGGGTGTTGATCACATGACGATGTGAACTAGATTATTGACTCTAGTGCAAGTGGGAGACTGTTGGAAATATGCCCTAGATGCAATAATAAATTGATTATTATCATATTTCCTTGTTCATGATAAAGGTTTGTTATTCATGCTAGAATTGTAATGACCAGAAACTTAAATACATGTGTGAATGCATAAACAAATACTATGTCCCTTGTGAGCCTCTACTAGACTAGCTAGTTGATCAAAGATGGTTAAGGTTTCCTAACCATAGATATGAGTTGTCATTTGATAACGGGATCACATCATTAGGAGAATGATGTGATGGACAAGACCCATCTCTTAGCTTAGCATACGATTGTTCAATTTCTTGCTACTGCTTTCTTAATGTCAAATACATATTCCTTCGACCATGAGATCATGCAACTCTCAGATACCGGAGGAATGCCTTGTGTGCTATCAAACATCACTTCACAACTGGGTGATCATAAAAGTGCTCTACAGGTATCTCCGAAGGTGTCTATTGAGTTGGCATGAATCGAGATTGGGATTTGTCATTCCATATGACGGAGAGGTATCTCGGGGTCCTCTCGGTAATACATCATCACAAGAAGCTTGCAAGCAAAGTGACTAGGGAGTTAGTTGCAAGATGATGTATTACAAAACGAGTAAAGAGAGACTTGCCGGTAACGAGATTGAACTAGGTATGGACATACCGACGATCAAATCTCGAGCAAGTAACATACTAACAGACAAAGAGAACTACGTATGTTCTCATAAAGGTTCGACCGATAAAGACCTTCATAGAATATGTAGGAACAAATATGGGCATCTAGGTCCCTCTATTGGTTATTGACCAGAGAAGCGTCTCGATCATATCTACATCATTCTCGAACCTGTAGGGTCTACACGCTAACGTTCGTTGACGATATAGTACTATATGAGTTATGTATGTTGGTGACCGAATATTGTCTGGAGTCCCGGATGTGATCACAAAAATGACGAGGAGCTCCGGAATGGTCCGGAGGTAAAGATTGATATATAGGATGAAGGTATCGGGGTTTCGGAAATGTTTCGGAATGCACCACATTATCGTCGGACTCCCGGAAGGGGTTCCGGGAGGCCACCGGTAGGTTATACCTACTTGGTCGACCTCATGGGCCAAAGAAGGGAGATGCACAAGCCCACAAAGGGCTGGGAAGCACCCCCTCCCCTACTCACGCACAGAAGGAAGGAGGGGCCGACTGTCGGAGTGCCGGAAGGGGTTCAGGGAGGCCATCGGTAGGTTATACTGAAAGTGCAACTATCCCTAGGTGGTTTTGGTAATTCATAACAACATATAGCTCATTGAGCTAATGCTATTCCAAGACTATTATTTCAGGAAAGCTCAATGAATGGCATGGCATGGATGATGAAAGTGGATCCCTCAAAATACTAAGGACAAAGGATTGGCTCAAGCTCAAAAGCTCAAGACTCTTCATTTTATATTTTAGTGATCCAAGATCACATTGAGTCTATAGGAAAAGCAAATACTATCAAGGAGGGATGAGGTGTTGCTTAATGAGCCTCTTGCTTCATGTGCTTAGTGATATGCTCCAAAACCCTCAGCTACTTTCTCACATCCATAGATGACCTAAACCTAAAGCCAAAATTGGTCACACCGATTCTTCCTACCCGGCGCCACCGATTTCAAAAGTCATAGCCACTGCCACAAACCCTAGGCAAATCGGTCCTACCAATAGGGATCTCGGTCTCACCGAGATGGGATTGTAATCTCTCTGTTTCCCTTCATAACGTTTCGGTCAAGCCGAAGTGAGCGATCGGTCCCACCGAGATTGCAATGTAAACTCTCTGTTTCCCTTTTGTAACATTTCGGTCTCACCGAAAAGAGCAAATCGGTCCCACCGAGTTTACCTGACCAACTCTCTAGAAAGCTTATTACCAAAATCGGTCTCATCGAGTTAGTGTAATCGGTCTTACCGAGATTACGTTATGCCCTAACCCTAATCGAATCGGTCTCACCGAGTTGCATGTCAGTCCCACCGAAAATCATTAACGGTCACTAGGTTTACTAAATCGGTCTGACCGAGTCTGTTGAATCGGTCCCACCGAGTTTGGTAAATTGTGTGTAACGGTTAGATTTTGTGTGGAGGCTATATATACCCCTCCACCTCCTCTTCATTCGTGGAGAGAGCCATCAGACTAAACCTACACTTCCAACTTACCATTTCTGAGAGAGAACCGCCTACTCATGTGTTGAGGCCAAGATATTCCATTCCTACCATATGAATCTTGATCTCTAGCCTTCCCCAAGTTGCTTTCCACTCAAATCCTCTTTCCACCAGATCCAAATCCTATGAGAGAGAGTTGAGTGTTGGGGAGACTATCATTTGAAGCACAAGAGCAAGGAGTTCATCATCAACGCACCATTTGTTACTTCTTGGAGAGTGGTGTCTCCTAGATTGGCTAGGTGTCACTTGGGAGCCTCCGACAAGATTGTGGAGTTGAACCAAGGAGTTTGTAAGGGCAAGGAGATCGCCTACTTCGTGAAGATCTACTGCTAGTGAGGCAAGTCCTTCGTGGGCGACGACCATGGTGGGATAGACAAGGTTGCTTCTTCGTGGACCCTTCGTGGGTGGAGCCCTCCGTGGACTCACGCAACCATTACCCTTCGTGGGTTGAAGTCTCCATCAACGTGGATGTACGATAGCACCACCTATCGGAACCACGCCAAAAACATCCGTGTCTCCAATTGCGTTTGAATCCTCCAAACCCTTCCCTTTACTTTCTTGCAAGTAGCATGCTTTAATTTCCGCTGCCTATATACTCTTTGCATGCTTGCTTGATTTGTGTGATGACTGCTTGACTTGTCCTAAGATAGCTAAAATCTGCCAAACTCTAAAATTGGGAAAAGGTTAAGTTTTTAATTGGTCAAGTAGTCTAATCACCCCCCCTCTAGACATACTTCAAGGTCCTACAAGTGGTATCAGAGCTTTGGTCTCCATTTGCTTTGATTTACATAGCTTTGGTGGTCATAGCCTTGGTTTCACAACCTAGGAGAGTATGGCGTCTAGCGAGGGAAATTATCACTGTAGAGGTCCTTACTTTGATGGTACTAACTTTGCTAGTTGGAAGCATAAGATGAAAATGCATATTCTCGGACATAACCCCGCTGTTTGGGCAATTATTTGTATTGGCTTGCAAGGTGAATTCTTTGATGGGAGAGAGCCGAACCGTGAAGCTAATGTGGAAGAATTGAAGATGCTGCAATACAACGCTCAAGCTTGTGATATCATCTTCAACGGATTGTGCCCCGAAGAATTCAACAAAATCAGCCGTCTTGAGAATGCAAAGGAAATTTGGGATACTTTGATTGATATGCATGAAGGTACCGAATCCGTCAAGGAATCCAAGTTGGATGTGCTCCAAAGTCAACTTGACAAGTTCAAAATGAAGGATGGTGAAGGTGTCGCCGAAATGTACTCTAGGCTTGCTCTTATTACAAATGAGATTGCCGGCTTAGGGAGTGAAGAGATGACCGACAGATTCATCATCAAGAAGATTCTAAGAGCATTGGATGGAAAGTATGATACAGTGTGCACATTGATCCAAATGATGCCAAACTACAAAGATCTCAAGCCAACGGAAGTCATTGGAAGAATTGTTGCTCATGAGATAACACTCAAGGATAAGGAGGAACTTCACAACAAGTCAAGTGGTGCTTACAAAGCCTCAAGTGAAGCCCCCACATCATCAAGTGAGAAACAAACCTTCAATGAAGAATTGAGCTTAATGGTGAAGAACTTCAACAAATTCTACAAGAGTAGAAGCAAAGAAAGAAGCTCCAAGTCAAGGTCTTATCATGACAAAAGATCTTTTAGTCGAGAGCGCAGTTGCTACAATTGTGGGAGACCTGGACACTATTCCAATGAGTGTACGGCACCCTACAAAAGAAGAGAAGATTCTCCAAGAAGAAGAAGCAAAAGAGAAGAATCACCACCAAGAGAGAGGAGGAGTAGAGATGATCGTTATGAATGAAGACCCTCACGGAGAAGCAAGGATTCGGAAAGGAAGGACAAGTCATCAAGGAGCTACACAAAACAAAGACATCAAGCTCATGTTGGTGAATGGGTACCCGGCTTCGACTCCGACAAACACTCCGAGAGAAGCTATCACTCCGACTCCGAATATACTCAAGATGAAGGTGTTGCCGGTCTAGCACTTGTGTCAACCAACTCCTACGACATATTTGATTCACCAAATGAAGGAATTGGAAGATGCTTCATGGCCAAAGGTCCAAAGGTAACACATCCTGAGTATGTTGATTTCAATAGTGATGAAGATGACTTGCTTGTGGATGATGATTTACTTGTTGACAACTCTAGTGATGAATACTACGATGAAACGTCAATTAATCATGCTAAAACGAATGACAATGATAAGGAGAAGATTGAGCTTCTAACTAAAGAACTAAACACTCTTAAGTTGGCTCATGAAACTATCTTCGAAGATCATCGAGAACTTTTAAGGGCTCATGAGAAGTTACGCTTTGAAAAGCTCAATCTTGAGCAAGAGCATGAGTTCTTGAAAGCAATCAATGATGATCTCCGTAAGAAAAGTTCTTATTACATTGCCAAGCATTTACTCTTATCTACTTACATGCCTCAAGTCAAGTCTAGTAACAACTACAAGCAAGATACTTCCTCTAGTAGTAACAATAATAATGTCAATATTATTGCTTCTAGTAGTTCTCTTGATTCCACTAATGATTCTCTTAGCCAAGTTACACTTGAGCAAGAAAATAGCTTATTGAAGGGAATTGTAGAGAAAGGTGTTTACAAGAGCCTTGCCGGGAGTAAGCAATTCGAGGAAATTGTACGCAAGCAAGGAAGACACCGTAAGAATCACGGTGTTGGTTTTGAACGAAAGTTCAATGCCAATGGAGTTGAGTGGGAAGAAGATCAATACCCCAAGACGAAGTTTGTTCCTCAACAAGAGAAGTATGATCCTACTTTCTTCAAGGGAACACAAGCACAAGATGATCTTCCACCACAAGATCACAAGAACAAAGGCAAGGACAAGCTTCAAGAAGAGATTGATGCATTTGAAGAAGCACCTAAGGCCTCGTTCAAGTGGGTTCCCAAGACTACGTCAAGTTCCACTTCATCAAGTACAACTACAACTCCAAGGATTCCCATCAAGATGATGTGGATCCCGAAGAAGAAGAACTAGAGAGTTCTTGAGGGTGACTCCGCCAACATTCTTCACTCATATCATTATGGCAAGGACAAGTGCAATCAACTTCCACATCTTGCACTAGTTCAAGGAGTCACAAACCCTCATGTTGGTAAGGCAAGGGACAAGGTAACCTAATGATTTCATGGACATCATCATGTGTGTTCATCACTCTATGTCTATGGATATTCTTGTTTGTTCCTTGTGGGACTAACCCATGTAGGTAAGTTGAAAGTGCAACTCACTCCAACGGATTGCTCCAAATGATCTACATCAACATTGAGCATCCACATCTTCAACACCTACATGAATTCATCATCGACAAAACCCAAGGTTAGTTCATCCCTCTAAGGGGGGATCTCACATCTAGGGGGAGCTTAACTCTAAGAATTGAGTCAAAGCAACTCTAATGGTGTGAACACATCAATGCATTATGTAAAAGTGGTAACCCCACTTGAGCTTAAACGATGAGTATGACCTATGATCAAATGTTCTCATTTGACTCCTAAGTCAATATACTCATATATAGATGACCTAGTCATCGCCAATTGTTTGATAGATGCTAGAATTGGTTGTGCATGTTTTGCCACATATTTCATTTGCCATCTTATTGTGTGAGCATGTTGGTGCATATTTTACTCATTCAAGGACATCCACTTGTTGTTTTGATTGATTTGCCTCTTTTTATTTTTGCCAAGTGGATGGACAAGAATGCCTAAGAACCTTCTCTAGCTATCTATGTTTTTCTCGTCTCAAACTCTATTCATGCTACATCACAAAATTTGATCAAGTCAGATTCGAACCACTCTGTGTGAGGAGCACTTGGAGTCCCCAATTCGTCATAGACTTAAACTTCCAAAACTTCTTTGTGATTCTCGGTCTGACCGATTCCTCCATTTCAGTCCTACCGAGATCATTAAGTCGATCTAAGTTTTCAATCTCGATGCAACCGATTTGAACTTTTCGGTCACACCGAGTTGCTGTAACTGTACACAGTTATGCATCTCGGTGCCACCGAGTTGTTCCACTCGGTCACACCGACAGGGTCGGGCTATATATAGTCACGGGCAAAAATTTGGAAATTCCTCTGAACCCCTTCGCCCGCGCAATAGCTCGCTCTGCCTCCAAGGTCTCCGGATCGTCTCCTTGTCGCTAGCCGCTTCCTGTCGCTGGTCTCCGCCGCCGTCAACGGAATTCAACCCCGCCGTTGCCGCCGTACCGAGTTCATCGCCGAGCTAGGGTATGGACTCGATCACTGTGCTATCCTCGTCTGATTCCTAGCACATTGTGTTCTTATTGATTCTTGCCACGATTGAAACACTCCTATCCAGTCAATCAATCCGTAGATTAGATGAGATTCAAAATTTTAGGGTTAGGTTTCCGCCGAAACCATCTCGGACCCACTGAGTTGAAAAACTCGGTCCCACCAATTTGGCTTATGCCATTGCACTAGTAACTCTCGGTCTGATCGAGAATTACTAATCGGTGAGACTGATTTTAGGACTTTGTGAAACCCTAGCAGTCTCGGTGCCACCAAACTGTGACTCGGTCCAACCGAGTTCATCAGTTTAGGTTCCAAAACTGCTTCGGTATCACCGAGTTTGAAAATCGGTTGATCCGAAATGCTTTCTGTGGAAAACTAAAACTGAATTTTTGAATCATTCTTTTGCAAAAATCTCTGCATTTTGTGATGCTCATCCACTCTATCTCAACTATAACTCTTCACAGGGTCAGCAGTCAGTGTTTGCAGCATGTCAGACCAGAGTGACAGCCAGAACAGGGCAGAAGAGCAGATTGACATGAGTCAGGGCACTAGTCCCTCCAGCACTTCAGATGAAGGCAACAGAAGCACTCCTAGCAACCTGCCTAAAGCTGTTACCAGGCAAAGGAAGAAGAGAACCTCAGATTCTGAAGATGAGGATTATAGAGCAGAAGAAGATGAGGCTACTTCCAAGAAATTAGAGCTCAAGAAGAAGCTCAGCCCAACTGCAGTAAAGCCAGGCATGAAGATTAAAAGGCCAGCAGGAAGACAACCAATGTCCAAAGCCAGAGTCTCCACTCAAATTCCTTTGGAATCCCAATCCAAAGAGCCTGCTGCTGAAGGAAAGAAAAGGAAGGAAAGGGTCAAGAAGACCATAGCCAGAGTTGTTGGGCAACCTTCCATTATGGAAGAGGAAGAAGAGGTTGCTGCACCAGCACCAAAGGCACCAAAGCTTATGGGTGATGCTATTAGATCAGGGGCTGCAACATCTAAGCCCAAGGAAGCACCCAAAGCTGCCCCCAAGGCCAAGCTTGCACCAAAAAGGAATACCAGGAGTATTCCAGCTGCTGAGAAGAACAAGGCCCCAGTGCCTAATGTTGCTGATGAGGAAGATGAAGAAGGACATGTCCTAAGGAAGCTCAAGCCCAAGATACCAGACCACAATGATGCCCATCCTGTGGCTGAGGACATGAACATTAGAAGAGACTCAAGGTTGAGGCTATGGAGGCTGACAGATCCATATGCCTCAAGGAGAAGAACTGTTGTTGATTACAGGTTCTATACAAAGGAACAGCAGGACTTCTATGAGACAATCTTATTGGACAAGAAGCCCATAGTATGTGATATGAGGTGGGTCGACTGGACCTACATAAAGGAAAATGAAGAGCACTATCCTGGAGTGCAAGACAGTTTTGTTGCTTGTGGAGTTGCAGATTATGTTGGGCAAAAGCTCACAAACTGGAATGATGAACTTATCATGCAATTCTACTCCACAGCACACTTCTATCCAGATGGGAGGATAGTTTGGATGTCAGAAGGTACAAGGTACCAGTCCACTGTTGAGGAATAGGCAAGATTGATCAATGCCCCAAAGGAAAATGATGATGACCTAGATGTATATGCCAAGAACAAGATGGACCACAATTCCATGGCACACATGTACAAGGAGATCCCAGACAAAGCTATTGAGACACATAAGTTTGGGTCAGTCCACTTCCTTCTGTCAGGGCTGCCAACTATCAACTGCATCCTAAGGCACACTCTATTGCCTAAGTCTGGTGACCACAACATGATCAGAGGGCATGCAATCAACATGTTGCATTTGTTGGATGTGCCTCAGAAATTCAAGGTCATGAGCCTTATGGTTGAAACCATTAAGAGGACTGCAGCAGATCAGAAGAGGAGTTGTGGATATGCCCCTCAGATCCAGGAGTTGATTAACTCAAATATGGGAACTGGCAAATATCAATTGGATAAGGAACATTTTCCACTTTATCTAGACTTTGAGGACAATGAGGTTGTCATGAATGAGAATGATCCATCATCTGTACATGCTCAAGAGAAGAAGGAGAAGGCAAGGAAGGAGAAGGCTGCCAAGATGCCAACTCAAGAGGAGGCATCTGAGTATTTCTTGAAGAGCAAGCAGGGAGCAGCTTGGTTACTTAATAGCATCAACACTAAGGATTGAGAATGGATTGGCCACCCTCACTCAGAATTAGGAGAGCTTGGAAAGAATAATGGAACTCAAATTTCATGATCTTGATGTCAAAGTAACTGAGATTCAGTCAGTTGTGGAGCAGCTGCAGGATGACATGCAGGAGAGGCAGGGCAAGACTACCACTAATGTGTTTGCCAGAGTGCCTAGAGCCCAGAGGTCAGTTGCAGTGCCTGTGACAGACACTAGAGCAACATCATCTGCACCAGCTACAGCTCCTACAGCTCTAGTGCAACCAGCTCCAGCATCAACTCCAGCACCCTCTACTTCAACTGAAGCCTTCGTTCCTGGAGTTATCCGGACACCACCACCTGAAGATCAAGCCTGAGAGACGATCTAGCACTATGCATTTTCTATGAACTTTTTGGTAACTTGTTGCCAAAGGGGGAGAAAAATGTATAGATCATAGGCTTCGAGAGAGAGAGTGTTGCTTTTGTTCTCTCTTGATTTGGTGGTTAAAACTTGTTTGCTTTTGATTGCTTGAGATACTATGCTATTCTTGTGAGACATTGATGATCATGTGTTTGATCATAAGCTACACTTATGCATGTTTGATGATATTATCTTATCTATCCTATGTGATCATTCACCTTGCTTGGTGATGAGTGCATGTATCCAATATTTATTGTTTTGAGCGCTCCACCAAGATGTATGTGACATGGAAGAGTAACCCATGAGCCTAATTCCTTGTGCATTTGCGGTCCAAAGCAAATCTTAAACTATGTACAAATTTAGGGGGAGCTCTTGCTTATCACATACTTCTTAAAGCGACGATGTTTTTCAATCTTATTATCATTTGTCGAAGCTTTGATCTATATGTTGTCATCAATTACCAAAAAGGGGGAGATTGAAAGTGCAACTATCCCTAGGTGGTTTTGGTAATTCATAACAACATATAGCTCATTGAGCTAATGCTATTCCAAGACTATTATTTCAGGAAAGCTCAATGAATGGCATGGCATGGATGATGAAAGTGGATCCCTCAAAATACTAAGGACAAAGGATTGGCTCAAGCTCAAAATCTCAAGACTCTTCATTTTATATTTTAGTGATCCAAGATCACATTGAGTCTATAGGAAAAGCCAATACTATCAAGGAGGGGTGAGGTGTTGCTTAATGAGCCTCTTGCTTCATGTGCTTAGTGATATGCTCCAAAACCCTCAGCCACTTTCTCACATCCACAGATGACCTAAACCTAAAGCCAAAATCGGTCACACCGATTCTTCCTACCCGGCGCCACCGACTTCAAAAGTCATAGCCACTGCCACAAACCCTAGGCAAATCGGTCCTACCAATAGGGATCTCGGTCTCACCGAGATGGGATTGCAATCTCTCTGTTTCCCTTCGTAACGTTTCGGTCAAACCGAAGTGAGCGATCGGTCCCACCGAGATTGCAATGTAAACTCTCTGTTTCCCTTTTGTAACATTTCGGTCTCACCGAAAAGAGCAAATCGGTCCCACCGAGTTTACCTGACCAACTCTCTGGAAAGCTTATTACCAAAATCGGTCTCACCGAGTTTGTGTAATCGGTCTTACCGAGATTACGTTATGCCCTAACCCTAACCAAATCGGTCTCACCGAGTTGCATGTCAGTCCCACCGAAAATCACTAACGGTCACTAGGTTTACAAAATCGGTCTGACCGAGTCTGTTGAATCGGTCCCACCGAGTTTGGTAAATTGTGTGTAACGGTTAGATTTTGTGTGGAGGCTATATATACCCCTCCACCTCCTCTTCATTCGTGGAGAGAGCCATCAAACTAAACCTACACTTCCAACTTACCATTTCTGAGAGAGAACCACCTACTCATGTGTTGAGGCCAAGATATTCCATTCCTACCATATGAATCTTGATCTCTAGCCTTCCCCAAGTTGCTTTCCACTCAAATCCTCTTTCCACCAGATCCAAATCCTATGAGAGAGAGTTGAGTGTTGGGGAGACTATCATTTGAAGCACAAGAGCAAGGAGTTCATCATCAACGCACCATTTGTTACTTCTTGGAGAGTGGTGTCTCCTAGATTGGCTAGGTGTCACTTGGGAGCCTCTGACAAGATATTGGAGTTGAACCAAGGAGTTTGTAAGGGCAAGGAGATCGCCTACTTCGTGAAGATCTACCGCTAGTGAGGCAAGTCCTTCGTGGGCGACGGCCATGGTGGGATAGACAAGGTTGCTTCTTCGTGGACCCTTTGTGGGTGGAGCCCTCCGTGGACTCGCGCAACCGTTACCCTTCATGGGTTGAAGTCTCCATCAACGTGGATGTACGATAGCACTACCTATCGGAACCACGCCAAAAACATCTGTGTCTCCAATTGCGTTTGAATCCTCCAAACCCTTCCCTTTACTTTCTTGCAAGTTGCATGCTTTAATTTCCGCTGCCCATATACTCTTTGCATGCTTGCTTGATTTGTGTGATGATTGCTTGACTTGTCCTAAGATAGCTAAAATCTGCCAAACTCTAAAATTGGGAAAAGGTTAAGTTTTTAATTGGTGAAGTAGTCTAATCACCCCCCCCCCCTCTAGACACACTTCAAGGTCCTACATATACCTATTTGGTGGGCCACATGTGCCAAATGAGGGAGGCACACAGACCCACAAAGGGCTGCGAAGCTCCCCCTCCCTTCTCACGCACAAAAGTAAGGAGGGGGTGCCCTAGGGCAGCCGGCCCCCCTTTCCTTCCCCCATGCACCAAATATGGAAGGGCGGATATGCCTGAGGCAGTGCAGCCGTCGGGCCCCTCCTACCTTCTCCTTCATGCCTAAAGGAAGGAAGGGGGGTGCCTAGGGCTGCCTCCTCTCCCCTCCACCTATATATATGGGAGGAGGGGAGGGGGGCAACACATACCATGATTCCAAGCCGTGTGTGGTGCCCCCTCTCCTTCTAGTTCCTCATCCGTCCAAATCCGTTGTGCTTGGCAAAGCCCTGCGGAATAGTTTCACCACCATCGTCACCATGCCGTCGTGCTGTCGGAACTCATTTACTACTTCGCCTCTCTTGCTTGATCGAGAAGGTGAGGACGTCATCGAGCTGAACGTGTGCTGAACACGGAGGTGCCTTGCGTTCGGTGCTTGATCGGTACGGATCGTGAAGGTGTACGACTACATCAACCACGTTGATAAACACTTCCGCTTAGAGATCTATAAGGGTATGTAGATGCTTTACCCCTCTCGTAGCTATGCATCTCAATGGATATATTTTGTGTGTGCGTAGTAAATTTTTGTTTTCCATGCAACGTTCCCAATATTAGGGTCGGACCTTCATTGTCATTGATCATGTTTGACATGAACGCCTCCTAGATGATCATGGTTTGCAAGCATTCATCATGTCCGAAATGAACTAGCGGTCTATGCAAAACATTAAACATGCCATATGCAACTTTGATCAGACATGAGCAATAAAAAACATATCGACTCTTGTTCTGTCACTCCGTCGAACAGGTCGTGGGCAGCCCGGGCGCTGCCGATGCCCGTGCTCATCCGCGCCCGAACGAGTTGTGCGAGTGACATAAGTCCACCGTCGGCATCTGCGTGGGTGGAAAGCTCTCCGGAATGGCCCAACTGCCCGTTAGATCCTCCTCTGTCTCAATGTGGTCTGACGGTGTAATGCGCATTGGTGGACGGATGGAAAGGGCGTGGGGTTCCAAGCGCGAGGGGGGGGGGGCAACTGCTCGTCCATGCCCGCACCTCCCTGCGCCACCGCCGCCGCTTCCCTCTCTCGCTGACGGTGTCGCAACATCTTTCGGGTGACGTTTTCCACCTTGCACGACGGAGACAAGGAAGGGACACTAACGGATGAGGTGGACGCGATCTCCACCGCAGAGGTCGGGGACGGACTGGACGACATCTAGGAGGGCGGATCAGGACCGCTGGTGAAGATGGGGAGCAAGGGTGGCGGAAGGCAAGGGCTCGGGCGCCGGAAAGATAGGACTCGGGCGCAAGAAAGGTAGGAGGAGGCGGGAGGAAGAGGAAGGATCTGGTGCAAATTGTGGTTGGGCAGGGCTGTCGGGTTCAACATGGCTGAAGCACCCGGATGCCCCATATCTGTTCCATATTTGGATTGGACACGAGACGTACCGGTCAGTCTAGGCATTCGAGGTCTATTTAAAGAGCTCGACTGGGTCGGATTTTTCAGACGGGTTTGGGGCCCAGATGCTCTAAACGCTTAAAACTATGCTGCTCCCGTGTTGTTCCTAACCCCCGCCTCCACGCCACATCCATAGCCACCCTCATCCCTCGTGCTCCACCACCAAATCCCCACCGTCACTCCCTTCTCCCCCGACCACCGACCCTATCCCCCCAGCTCCGCCTATGCCTCCCTGTTCGCTGCCTCCGCCTCGCTTCCCCGGCTGCGCCCATTGCCACGGTGATGGCCACCGTGCCCCCCGATGACATCTCGCAGCTCAATAACCGTCTCTACGCGCTCGTCCACCACCGTTGTGTCTCTTCGGCTGCCACATCTCCCATGGACCCCGCCCACGTGGATGCCTACCTCCACATGATACGCAAGCAGCAACACCTCGGCCTCCGCCAGCTCCGTCGGCACGCGGCCGAACCGGAATACGAGAGAGACGTCGTAAGAAATGGGGAGGACAAGGAGGAGGGCGCCGGAAGGAGGAAGGGGATGGCGGCCAAGAGCTCTTTGGGGCACCGTGTGGACCCTCGCGAGCTGGAGCTCGGCGAGTACGTCGTTCACAAGAAAGTCGGCATCGGCAAGTTCGTGTGTATAAGCGGAGAGGATGGAGAGGACTACATGTTCATTCAATATGTGGACGCCATGGCGAAGCTTGCAGTCAACCAAGCAGCACGCATGCTCTACCGATACAACCCGTATACCTCCACGGTTAACCTGCCCACCTCTTTTTTTTTGAAACTTCTTCCCCTCCTGTTTGTAGCGTCTCTTCTAACTAAATTGTGTATGTTGTATTGCACATTAATATTAGGCAAGATATAAATTGTATGTTAATATTAGGTAGGATATAATTATGTGGTTAATGCTAACATTGATATTAGGCATTATATTAATTAGTAGAGGCTGCTAAATGTGTTTAATACTATACTTGTTTAACACCGAGTGACGTAGACCTTTGAATATGCTATTGAACGGTTGAGATTTGTTGGATCTCCGCAACTCACTCCTTTTACTATAGGTATATAGATTGTATGTAGGACTGGAATTGTTGGATCAATTTGCTTGTCCGGACGTGTCTGAGCAAATGCTATTTTAAGTATTCATAGATAATCCACAATTCACCGGATCTCGACAATCACACCGCAAAAGAATCTTACATCAGATAGAACTCCAAGAACATCAAGGAGAACATTGTATTGAAGATCAAAGAGATAGAAGAAGCCATCTAGCTTCTAGCTATGGACCCATAGGTCTGTGGTAAACTACTCATGCTGAAGGCAGCAAGGTTGATGTAGATGCCCTCCGTGATCGAATCCCCCTCCGGTAGGATGCCGGAAAAGGTCCCAAGATGGGATCTCATGGGAACAGAGGCTTGCAGCGGTGAAAAAGTATTTTGGTGGATGCTTCTGATGTTGGGGGAATATTTTGGAGTTTATAGTGCAAATATTAGGGTTGGGGGACTCCCAAGGTGTCCACAAGCCAGGGGGTGCGCCCTAAGGGCTTGTGGGCACCTCAGGACTCTTCTGGCTCTCTCTCCAAGTTATGTGGGTGTCTTCTGATCCAAGAAAAATCATCGAGAAAGTTTTATTCCATTTGGACTCCAT
The DNA here is from genome assembly GCF_018294505.1 of Triticum aestivum. Classification (NCBI taxonomy): domain Eukaryota; kingdom Viridiplantae; phylum Streptophyta; class Magnoliopsida; order Poales; family Poaceae; genus Triticum; species Triticum aestivum. The sequence continues at coordinate 315,344,081 of NC_057804.1, read as the reverse complement.
TTGATATTCCTTTTCTGTAAAACTCAAAAACAAGGAAAAAACAGAAACTGGCACTAGGCTCTAGGTTAATAGGTTAGTCCCAAAAATAATATAAAATAGCATATTAATGCATATAAAACATCCAAAGTAGATAATATAATAGCATGGAACTATAAAAAATTATAGATACATCAGAGACGTATCAAAGAACAAAGTGTGAACTTTGGTGGGCTTGCCGGATGATCGGCAAGCCATTGAGAATAAATGGATCTTCAAGAGGAAGACGGACACTGATGGTAATATTACTGTCTACAAAGCTCGACTTGTTGCAAAAGGTTTTCGACAAGTTCAAGGGTTTAACTATGATGAGACTTTCTCACTCGTAGTGATGCTTAAGTCTGTCAGAATCATGTTAGCAATTGCCGCATTTTATGATTACGAAATATGGCAAATGAACGTCAAAACTACATTCCTTAAAGGTTTTCTTAAAGAAGAGTTGTATATGATGCAACCAAAAGGTTTTGTCGATCCTAAAGGTGATAACAAAGTGTGCAAGCTCCAGCGATCCATCTATGGAATGGTGCAAGCATCTCATAGTTGGAATATATGCTTTGATGAGGTGATCAAAGCATTTAGTTTTGTACAGACTTACGGTGAAGCCTGTATTTACAAGAAAGTGAGTGGGAGCTCTGTAGCATTTCTAATATTATATATGGATGACATATTGCTGATTGAAAATGATATATAATTTCTAGATAGCATAAAAGGATATTTGAATAAGAGTTTTTCAATGAAAGACCTCCGTGAAGCTGCTTACATATTGGGCATCAAAATCTATAGAGATAGATCAAGACGCCTAATAGGACTTTCCCAAAGCACATACCTTGACAAAGTTTTGAAGAAGTTCAACATGGATCAGTCAAGGAAAGGATTCTTGCCTGTATTGCAAGGTCTGAAGTTGAGTAAGACTCAAAACCCGACCACGACAAAAGAAAGAGAAAGGATGAAAGTCATTCCCTATGCCACAACCATAGGCTCTATTATGTATACCATGACGTGTACTAGACCTGATGTGTGCCTTGCCATAAGTCTAGCATGGAGGTACCAAAGTGATCCAGGAGTAGATCACTGGACATCACTTAAAATTATCCTTAGGTGCCTAGAGAGAACTAAGGAAATGTTTCTCGGTTATGGAGGTGATAAAGAGTTCGTCCTAAAGGGTTACGTCGATGCAAGTTTTTACACCGATCCGGATGGCTTTGAGTCTCAATCTGGATACGTATTGAATGTGGGAGCAATTAGCTAGAGTAGCTCCATGCAGAGCATTGTAAACATAGATATTTGCGAAGTACACACGGATCTGAATGTTGCAGACCCGTTGACTAAAACCTCTCTCATAGGCAAAACATGATCACACCTTAGAACTCATTGGGTGTTGATCACATAACGATGTGAACTAGATTACTAACTCTAGTGCAAGTGGGAGACTGTTGGAAATATGCCCTAGATGCAATAATAAATTAGTTATTATCATATTTCCTTGTTCATGATAAAGGTTTATTATTCATGCTGCATTTGTATTGACTGGAAACTTAAATACATGTGTGAATACATAAACAAATACTATGTCCCAAGTGCGCCTCTACTAGACTAGCTCGTTGATCAAAGATGGTTAAGGTTTCCTAACCATAGATATGAGTTGTCATTTGATAACGGGATCACATCATTAGGAGAATGAAGTGATGGACAAGACCCATCTGTTAGCTTAGCATATGATCGTTCAATTTATTGCTATTGCTTTCTTAATGTCAAATGCATATTCCTTTGACCATGAGATCATGCAACTCCTGGATACCGGAGGAATACCTTGTGTGCTATCAAACGTCACTTCGTAACTGGGTGGTCATAAAAGTGCTCTACAGGTATCTCCGAAGGTGTCTGTTGAGTTGGCGTGAATCGAGATTGGGATTTGTCACTCCATATGACGGAGAGGTATCTCTGGGTCCTCTCGGTAATACACCATCACAAGAAGCTTGCAAGCAAAGTGACTAAGGAGTTAGTTGCAAGATGATGTATTACGAAACGAGTAAAGAGAGACTTGCCAGTAAAGAGATTGAACTAGGTATGGAGATACCGACGATCGAATCTCGAGCAAGTAACATACCAACAGACAAAGAGAACTACGTATGTTGTCATAAAGGTTCGACCGATAAAGACCTTCATAGAATATGTAGGAACAAATATGGGCATCCAGGTCCCTCTATTGGTTATTGACCGGAGAATCGTCTCGATTATATCTACATCATTCTCAAACCCATGGGGTCTGCACACTAAACGTTCGTTGACGATATATTACTATATGAGTTATGTATGTTGGTGACCGAATGTCATTTGGTGTCCCGGATGTGATCACGGACATAACGAAGAGCTCCAGAATGCTCCGGAGGTAAAGATTGATATATAGGATGAAGGTGTTGGAGTTTCGGAAATGTTTCGGTATGCACCGGATTATCGTCGGGGTCCCGGAAGGGGTTCCGGGAGGCCACCGGTAGGTTATACCTACTTGGTAGACCTCATGGGCCACAGGAGGGAGGCACACCAGCCCACAAAGGGCTGGGAAGCTCCCCCTCCCCTGCTCACGCATGGAAGGAAGGAGGGGCCAACTGTCAGATTGCTGGAAGGGGTTCCGGGAGGCCATCGGTAGGTTATACCTGGTGGGCCACATGTGCCAAAGGAGGGAGGAGCACCAGCCCACAAAGGGCTGGGAAGCTCCCCCTCCCCTGCTCACACACAGAAGGAAGGAGGGGTGCCCTAGGGCAACCGACCCCCCTTTCCTCCCCCCATGCACCAAATATGGAAGAGGGGTACGCCTGAGGCAGGGCAGCCGCCGGGCCCCTCCTGCCTTCTCCTTCACGCCTAAAGGAAGGAAGGGGGGGCGCCTAGGGCTGCCTCCTCTACCCTCCACCTATATATATGAGAGGAGGGGAGGGGGCAACACATACCACGCTTCCAAGCCGTGTGTGGCGCCCCCTCTCCTTCTAGTTCCTCATCCGTCCAAATTCGTTGTGCTCAGCGAAGCCCTGTGGAATAGTTTCACCACCACCGTCACCACGCTGTCGTGCTGCCGGAACTCATTTACTACTTCACCTCTCTTGCTGGATCGAGAAGGTGAGGACGTCATCGAGCAGAATGTGTGCTGAACGCGGAGGTGCCGTGCGTTCGGTGCTTGATCGGTACGGATCGTGAAGGTGTACGACTACATCAACTGCGTTGATAAACACTTCCGCTTAGCAATCTATAAGGGTATGTAGATGCTTTACCCCTCTCGTAGCTATGGATCGCCATGGATATATTTTGTGTGTGCGTAGTAAATTTTTGTTTTCCATGCAACTTTCCCCAACATTAGGGTTGGACCTTCATTGTCATTGATCATGTTTGACATGAACGCCTCCTAGATGATCATGGTTTGCAAGCATTCATTATGTCCGAAATGAACTAGCGGTCTATGCAAAACATTGAACATGCCATATGCAACTTTGATCAGACATGAGCAATAAAAAACATATCGACTCTTGTTCTTTCACTCCGTCGAACAAGTCGTGGGCAGCCCGGGCGCCGCCGATGCCCGTGCTCACCCGCGCCGGAATGAGTTGTGCGAGGGACATAAGTCCACCGGCGGCATCTGCGTGGGCGGAAAGCTCTCCGGAATGACCCAACTAACTGTTGGATCCTCCTTTGTCTCAACGTGGTCCGACGGCGTAATGCGCATTGGCGGACGGATGGAAAGGGTGCGGGGTTCCGGGTGCGACCAGGGGAGGGGGGGCAGCTGCTCGTCCATGTCCGCACCTCCTTGCGCCGCCTCCACCACTTCCCTCTCTCGCTGCCGGCGTCGCTGAGGGAGTCCTGGATTAGGGGGTATCCGGACAGCTGGACTATATACCTTGGCCGGACTGTTGGACCGTGAAGATACAAGACTCAAGACTTCGTCCCGTCTCCGGATGGGACTCTCCTTTGCGTGGAGGACAAGCTTGGCGATCCAGATATTATATTTCCTTCTTTGTAACCGACTCCATGTAAACCCTAGCCCTCTCCGGTGTCTATATAAACCGGAGGGTTTAGTCCTTAGGGACAGAATCATAATCATCATAGGCTAGCTTCTAGGGTTTAGCCTCTACGATCTCGTGGTAGATCAACTCCTGTACTACTCATATCATCAATATCAATCAAGCACGAAGTAGGGTTTTACCTCCATCGAGAGGGCCCGAACCTGGGTAAAACATCGTGTCCCTTGCCTCCTGTTACCATTAGCCTTAGACGCACAGATCGGGACCCCCTACCCGAGATCCGCCGGTTTTGACACTGACATTGGTGCTTTCATTGAGAGTTCCTCTATGACGTCGGTGCAAGGCTCGATGGCCCGTCTCGTTGTCAAGGACAACATCGCCTTTGGGGGAGTGTTGGCGATAGGCCAGACTCTCCGATTAGGCGGCTTCGTCATGGCCGCCCGATCGGCTTCCGCGCCGATGATGACCTCTCAAGTCATCAAAAACAGCCTCCACATCAATTCGGAACTCGCCGAACAGATGAATCCAATAGAGCTCTCCTCCCTCAATGAGCTCTTGGATCGCATCGCCGCTCTGGGAGTCGCTACAGACTATGATCGGGTCAGGCTTAAACCCAACCAGAGGGATATTAAATCCCCACCGGTCACCCATGAGATAGCGGTAGTGGAGGAGCCGCATACGGATTATCCCTCTATTTTGAGGACGAATTATGTCCGGATTACCGAGCTCTCTGAGCCGGATACCCGCTCGCGGGAAAACATGACCCAGACCCCGGATTTAGAATCGGGTATCGGGCCGGAAAAATCAGGCAACACTCCGGATCTCGAGCTATCAAGCCCGGAAGCTCCTCTGCCCCTGGGCGTTAGATCGGATCAGAATCCAGATTCAGCTACACCCACCCACCCGGACTTAAACCGTATCTCCCATATCAGACAAGAGCCCCAAGATACAGTACATCGCTACTGGGCCAGATTCCTCCTTGTGCTAAACAAGGTCACGGACTGTCGTGAGGAAGACGCAATCTCACTTTTCTGCAAAAGTTGCATGGACAAAGGGATCCTTAATGCTATAAGTCAACGTGACATAGTGCACTTTGCTGACTTAGCAGCCATAGTACAGAAGTATTGTGCGATGGAAAGCGCCTGGAAAACCCAAACAGAATTTTGGGATAGTCCGGCTCTCACCAAAACCTTTGTCCGAACTAAATGGGCGAACTCTTGTAAGTCAGCCGATCCAATCCCCAAGAAACCAAAGCCCGCCCCAGGGTGTGGAACCATATTGGAAGAATGGCTCAATGGGCCATGTAAACTCCACAGCACGCCGGACACTACACCAACACATAGCCTTAGAGCATGTTGGATACTCCGTCAGGTAGCAAAAGTTGGCGAGGATCTTCTTGTAAGCCATAAAGCAGAACAACATCCCACCAAAGAAAACAATACGATACTAACAGTCTTCGAGACTTTCGCCTCAAACAATAGGCGCAAGTGAGCTCATCGAAATTTCACTGAAATCTGCCACCTGGCAAAAATAAATCCGTGGAACAACACTGCTATAACTTTCAGTGCCAGTGATGAGCCTCAATTCCAGACAGTCCGGGTACCAGCCGCTTTGGTCCTTAGCCCAATCATGGACGGCTTTTGGCTCACTAAAGTACTCATGGACGGCAGAAGCGGATTAAACTTGATCTACGAAGAAACACTCAACAAGATGGAAATTGACAAAAGCCGCATTGAGCAAAACGGCACAACCTTCAGGGGAATCATCCCTAGTCGGGAAGCACGATGTGCGGGGAAAATCACACTCGATGTGGTATTTGGCACTCCGGAGAATTACAGGTCCGAAGAAATCACATTCCAAGTGGCTCCTTTCAGCAGCGGATACCACGCCCTTTTAGGGCGGGACACGTTCACAAGCTTTCAAGCTATACCCCATTACGGGTACATGAAGCTTAAAATGCACGGACCCAATGGAATCATCACTCTAGACAGTGATCCAAATGTCGCACTTCGCGCCGAAAACAAAACCACAGCACTAGCCCTAGAAGCATTATCCAAAGCTCTAGCAGCGAAGAACTAACAACGTTGCACGTCACCGTGGACAGGGACGACGTGATACTCGACAAGCGACCCAAGTCCACCTCATTTAAACCCGCAGACGAGATAGTCAAATTCCAGGTGCATCCAACGGATCCCACGAAGACAGCTTCCATCGGGACACAGTTGAGCCCCATAATGGACACCGCACTACGAGACTTCCTACGCGAGAATTGGGATATTTTTGCCTGGCACCCTTCGGACATGTCGGGCATCCCACGCAGACTGGCCGAACACAACCTCAATATACTGAAAGGATACAAGCCTGTCAGACAGACTCTTAGGCGCTTCTCAGAGCCCAAACGGCAAGCCATGGGGGAAGAGCTAGCCAAGTTACCTGAGGACGGATTCATCAAAGATATCAAGCATCCGGATTGGCTGGCAAATCTGGTAATGGTACCAAAGAAGGACAAATCCTGACGCCTATGCGTCGACTTCAAAGACCTCAACAAGGCTTGCCCCAAGGATCCCTTCCCCCTCCCTCGCATCGACCAAATCAACGACGCCACCGCAGGACACGACTCACTATGTTTTCTCGACTCATACTCTAGATACCATCAAATAAAGATGGCAGAGTCCGACCAAGCTGCAATGGCTTTCATAACGCCATATGGTCCTTTCTGCTTCAACACTATGTGATGCGGAGCATCTGTCGACCATCACCATGCACGTCACACCATCACCGCAAGGACGGAGAGGACCGTGGACAAGAGAACACGCACGCACCATCGAAACCGAGGTTGACTCCTTCCTCTTCAAACTCCATTCTAATTCACACGAGAATTGGGTCCTACCTAAAATGGAAGTACTATGCATGATTAGGTGTCAAGGTGTTGATCATGGAGAGGCTAGCGCGAAGACCCAAGCACCCACGGTCGAGGAGAAGGAGGAGAGGAGCGACAAGAGAGAAGACGGAGAAGGCACAAGTGCCCGGACCCCAACCGCTGGAGGGCCAAGTCCCTGGCCACCCCGGGTGCCTGGCCCTCCCCTGGGCACTGCCTCTGCCGGCCCCGGGTGCCTGGCCTTGGAGCCCCGGGTGCCCGGCCCTTGGCCCAGCCGCCGCCGGGGTGCTGGCGTGGCCCACCCAGGGTGCCCGGGTCGCCACCCCCGGGTGCCCGGCCTCCTCCCAGCACGGCCCAGTCCCGCCCTCGGGTGCCCGGCCCAGCTGTTGGAGCAGCCCTACTCCGCCCGGGTGCCCGGGCCACCAACCCGGGTGCCCCCCCTACAGCAGCAGCCCGGCGTGCACCTGACCACCCCGGGTGCCCGGGCCTCACACCCCCGGGTGCCCGGACCCGTCCATGTGTGCCTGCGTGCATTTTGTGGTCTTTGACCATTGTACCCCTCTCTCACCCAACTTCGTCCCTAGACTATATAAACACCTCCCCTAGCTCTTTTGGAAGGATAGCAAAGTATTTGATAGACATTTGTGAGCTTTGCTCCATGGGTCCACTCCACTAGGAGATCAAGACCTCCTCTTGGAGTGACCAAACATCAAGACCTCCTCCTTGGGGAAGGATCCCCATCATAGGATCATCAAGCCCTCATCTCCTTCTTAGTATTTGGGATGAACTCTACCATGTATCTTGTTTCCCTTTGATTGTTCATGTACCTTGTGGATCTTGTGTGTTTGTTAGTCTAGTGGATGTGTGATTTGGACTTGTTCTTGAGTGTTCCTCTTGTTGTCCCTCTTGTGTTCATCTTGTTCTTGGGGATTCCCCCTCCAATTCGTGAAAGATCTTCACTTAGGGTTCCACCCTACAACACTATGCCTTTCGGGCTTAAAAATGCCGGAGCAACCTATCAACGCATGATTCAAACATGCCTGGAAAAGCAAATCAGCAAGACAGTGGAGGCATATGTGGACGACGTGGTCAAGACACGTCTAAACCCTAATAGACGACTTGAGGCTTACGTTTGATAACCTCCGAACATACGATATCAAGCTAAACCCGGAAAATGTGTTTTCGGCGTGCCCTCCGGGAAGCTGCTCGGCTTCATTGTTTCCAATAGAGGAATTGAAGCGAATCCGACAAAAATCCGAGCTCTCTCGCAGTTAGCTATCCCAACAGACCTCAAGCATATCCAAAAACTAGCTGGATGCGTGTGGAAGTGCAATCATGCCCTTACATTATGTTTTGATGTTAATGACAATCTACATGTAGGGGACTAACAATGGCTATCAAGTGAATCTCAGGTGTTGGTCCCTGGTTCGTCAAATTGTGTGTGGATCAAGAGCATATGAAGTGGGTTCTCTCAAGGATGAAGTGTTAAAATGATGTTTCATTTTGTTTCCTTGAGTATAGGACCCCGCACTATTAAGAGGGGATCGATTGGGTTCGTAACAGACTTGCTCTAGTCAAAATACTCCTTCCCATAGTTCTTTTTATCCATTCTTGACTTTGAACCATTCTGTCTCTGGGAGTGCCCGATGTCCGGGCCTCGTGCCGGATGTCCGGGCCCCCCCCCGGATGTCCGGCTCATGCCCCGGATATCTGGCCCTTGCTTTTTCCCTTTCCAGTAGGTTGTCAGTTTTTCGCCGGATGTCCGGGTGTTCACCGGATTTTCGGGCCTTCCTGTCTCGCCGGATGTCTGGGCCCTATTCCGGATGTCCGGCCCCTTACTGCCCAAAAAACTGGTATGGTTTTGTAAACGTTTGTGGGCTCTTTGGATGTCCGGCTATCTTCCGGATGTCCGGGCTTTCCTTTTACGCCGGATGTCTGGGCTTGACCCCCGGATGTCCGGCTCCTCTGGTTCCTACTCTGTTCTGCCCTGTTCTCCAAGTGGCTTGCCAGGCCGGATGTCCGGCCCCTAGCCCGGATGTCCGGCCTGCCCGTTCACTTGCACTACAACGGCCATATTTGAGCTCACACTATATATATAGCCTTTCTTCCCCACGAGAGAGGTTGACCATTCACTTTGAACAAACCCTAGAACACTTCTCACTCTCTCTCTCATTCCTACACACCAAATCTTAGATCCCCAAGGGATTTGAGAGCTTTGGAGAGAAGTTGTCCGATCAAGTGATAGATGCACTTCTCCCCCTTCTTTGCTCCCAAGGAATTCGTGATTAGAGCAAGTCTTGAGCTTTTCACCATCGATCTTGTTACTCTTGGAGGTTGGAGACTCCTAGACGGTAGGAGTCTTTCGGAGAGGAATCGACCTTTGTGATTACCCCCGGAAAAGTTTGTGAGGGTTTGGAGACCACCCCAAGGTCTACCACTAGTGGTGGAGAAATGCCTTCGTGGTGTTGTCTCAAAGGGAGAATAGGGTGAGACTTCATCGCGTTGGTGTGCCTTCGTGGTAACATCCACCTCTCTAATGGTGACGTAGCTTCCCTCCAAGGAAGTGAACATCGGTACATCCTCGTCTCCCGGAGTTGCGGTTATTCCTAACCATAACTCTCTACTTGTGGTTACTTGTCTCTTAGCACTTACTTATATCATATTGTGCTTGTTTACTTACATACTTGTGTTTCTTGTTTATCTTGCTTAACACTTAATACTACACTTACAATTGTTAGGATCACTTTCATATTCCGCATTAGTGCCTAAAATTGCTAAGTAACAATTAAAATTTGTAATTATACCTATTCACCCCCCCCCTCTAGGTCCATCTCGATCCTTTCAATTGGTATCAGAGCCTCATGCTCTATTCTTGTGGCTTAACCGCCCTAGAGCGAGATGAACCCAAATGGGACTCCGCTGGTTGCAGATCCTATGGATAAAGGCGAGGCTTCTTCTGAAGTCAAGTCCTTTACATCTGAGGATCTGGAACGGGCCCTTGCTAAGCAAAAAGAGGAGCATGAGGCTTCTCTTGAGGCCTTGGTCCAACTGAGATTAGCCACGTTGTCCATGATGCTTGCACCACTCTCGGGTGGTGCGACTTCGAGGCCAACCGTGCCTACTTCGTCACTTGGTCAACAACCTCCTAGCAATGAACATACAAGTGTTCCTTGGCTTTATGCAAGACCTCAGGTTGAGAAACCAAGATATAATCCTCAAGGCAAACCTCCTTTACTTAGTGCCACTTCTGATTTTGCTTTGTGGAGAGTTGCTATGCAGGATCATCTTCGACATGGAAACGATGAGATGCTGGAGATCTTGGAGTATGGCTATCATGTGGTTGATCCAAAGAACCCTACACCAAGAGAAATTTATGACAAGAATCTCAATGACACTGCAATCATGTGTATAAGGAGAGGTATGGATGAAAAGCAAAGGAGACCGTTCATACACATCACAAGTGCCAAGGAGCTATGGGAAAGTGTTATACGATCCAAGACTGGCACTTCTACCCTCCGGAGTGCTCAATATGAAATTGCCAAGGGGAAATTGCAAAACTTTTGTATGGAGAAAGGTGAAACCCCCAATCAACTCCATGAGCGCCTCATGACTCTCACTGCCGATATTGAGTCATGTGAGTGTGACAAGACACAAGATGGATTCAACATGACTAAGAGATTCCTTGTGGATAAGTTGCTTCATGCTCTTGCTCCATATCATCATCAAATGGTGTGGGACATAAGACAACACCAGACCTTCAAGGAAATGACTACAGATGACATCATATCCACCTTTCAACTATTTGAAGAGTCAAAGGCTAATGCCACAAAACATCTTGCCATGCATGGTTCCCCATCATCAAAGGTCAATCTTGCATTGAAGGCCAAGCATGTATGTGAAGATGAGCAAAGTGAAGAAGAAGAAGAAGAAGATGATGATGATGAAGAAGATGGTGATGAGATTGAATTCGACGAGGGCCCTTCATATGAAGACATGGATCTCTTTGTCAAGAAGTTTAGCACGGGAAAATTCAAGGGAAGATTTCAAAAGAAGAAAGTAAGAAAATGCTACAAATGTGAGGAAACCAACCACTTCTCCAATGAGTGCCCTTATGAGAAGAGAGAAGATAAACCAAGGTTTCCCAAGACCTTTCCTAAGAAGAAATTGCCAAATACTTTGAACTCCAAGCTCAATAAGAGAGATGGGAAAGCAATGGTTGCTCAAGAAGAATCCGATCCGGATGATGTTAGTGGTTTTGCCGGAGTTGCTCAAGACTCTCAAAACACTTTGATGTTAGTAAACAAGAGTGGTGACGTGGTCACTGACAACTACATGAAAGATTACAAGGGCAACGCTCACAAGTGTCTAATGGCAAAGGCCATGATAGAAGATGGAGAGGAACAAATCTCTCCTGACAAGGTCAAGGTAACTCCACGATCAAATCCTCCTCTTTTCACTCCTTCTACTCCTAGTGATGAGTATCTTGATGCGGAGGATAGCTATGAGGATGATGATCTAGATGATCCTATGCTTGCTACACTTAATAAGTTCATGTGTTCCCTCAAAGGAAAGAAGCTCACTATGTTTCGCATGCTTATGGAGATGGTGAGTAAGCACACCATCACCATTAAGGAACTCGAAACCCTCGTCACCGAGGAAAAGGAAAAATGTAAAATCCTTGAGCGGAAAGTTCAATATGAGGAAACACAAAATGGTGAACTATGCTTAAAAATTGGTGCAAATATTGATGTTCATACTAATGATCTTGCCTCCTTGAAAAAGGCTATTGACTCTTGCGAAGAGTTGATGAATGATAAATGTAAGCTTGTTAAGTCTAATGCTTCTCACTCTAAGGATTGTGAGCTCCTATCCGTGTCTCTCAAGACTAAGGAAGGAGAGCTGACTGTTCTTACAAAGAGTTTTGAAACGCTCAAACTTACTCATCTTGAAACTCTAGCCAAGGCTTACTCTTCTCCTATTATAAATGTTGATGCTTGTACTACCAACTCTAGTAGTGATCTAGCATCTATTCTTGAGGAAAATCGATTTCTCGAGGCTCAAGTCGAGAAAGGTCTCATGACATGTGCTCAAGGGCAAAAGAATCTTGATGAGATATTGAGTCAACACAATGAGGTGTTTGCCAAAGTGGGACTTGGGTTTGACCCAAGCACAAGCAAGAAGAAGGCGCCCTCTCAAAAGTGCACAACCCCTCTAAAGGAAACATTTGTACGAGAAGGGCACAAGGAGAAAGGAAAGGTTGTGAGTGGGAAGGCCACAAGGGGCATGCCCACTCTCAACAAGCCTAAAGAGTTCATGCCTCCATCCTATGTACTTCGTAAGACTAAGGATGGAGAAGTCTTTGCAAAATTTGTTGGTCCTCGAAATGCATTCCGGTTTTATGCTATTTGGGTCCCTAAGACCCTTGTGACTAACTTGAGAGGTCCCATTGTAAAATGGGTGCCTCTAACCAAGTCTTAATTGTGTGTAGGTTGACTTCTCCGGTGGAGTGAAATGGGTGATTGATAGTGGATGTACAAATCATATGACCGGAGATAGCAAATTGCTCTACGATTTCATGGAAGCTATTCAACCATTTATGAGCATTATGTTTGGTGGAGGTTCAAAAGGACATGTACTCGGGTTGGGCAAGGTGGCTATCACAAATGACATGTCGCTTGCAAATGTCATGCTTGTAAGTTGGTTTAATTTTATTGTCCACCTACTTCTGTCACCTGATAAGTTTGAATGGACTGTTAAAATGTTAAAGTCTGGAATGTGGGAACTGGTTTCTGCTATGGAAAACATGGATCATGCTTACATATTTTACATCCCTCATGAGTGTCCTGCTTCTCATGCACCTATTTGTCAGGCCATGGACATTGAGGGCCAACTTAGCAAAGTCAAGGGCAAGGAGAATATTGGACTAGCTTCCAATTTGCATGATGTGGAGTCACAGGAACTTCTGCAGCCTTTTGGCTCTGACAACTTAAGGAAAAGAAGGAGTGGGAAGACACCCCTGGTTGAAACAGAGGTAAGGAGAAGTGATAGAATCAAAAAAGATAATGCTGGTTATAAAAGAAATTCTTGCTCAAATTCTAGTTGTCTGCCTTGCAATGCTGCCCCTCCAATCATTTCAAAATCAGTTGTCAAAAACCTCACTGCCTCTTTCTGCAAGGTTGCTGAGGGGGATTTGGAGGATAAGCTGCCTTAGAAGCCCAGGAGAAGGCAAGATGAGGAATTGGCCAAGGTGCCCTTGGCCTCAGGAGAGGACAACCCATCCAACTCTTCTTAATGTTAGTTGACTTCAGTTGGTATAGGGTGTTTTGGGGTAGTAGGTTTGGATTATGCTGTCCTTACTGGGATTTCTCAATGACTTTTGTAATGATGGGAGATTGGTTCTTTCTGGATCTTGTGGATCTGCTGGTGCACTCTATTATTGAGACCTGTATGATGTATGGTTCATGGATGCTGTGCTGCTTCTGTGATGTGTTGTGCTTCATGGTTTTATGTTCTCTAGCTTCCTCAACTTCATGTATGTGCTCTTGATTGATCAAGTGCTGGTGCTTGATTACTGCTGCAGAAACTTTTATTGTTGTCATGAATAACACAAACAGGAATTGGAATATCCTCAATTGGAATATTAGAGGGATGAACTCTGAAGATAAATGGTTGGCTATTAAGCAGAAAATTGAAGAGAGTGACTGTAGCATCTTGTGTCTTCAAGAAACTAAAAGAGAGTCTTTTGATGCAGCTTACATCAAAAACTTTTGTCCTAACAGAATTAACAAATTTGCTTTCCTCCCATCTGTTGGAGCTTCTAGGGGGTTGCTAGTGGCTTGGAATGGATCTCAGTTTACAGGAGAAGTTATTGCTCAAAATAGATTCTCACTCTCAATTCAATTCACCAGCTTGTTATCCAATCAGTCTTGGATCCTAACTAACATTTATGGCCCTTGTGATCCTCAGGACAAAGTGGATTTCATTAATTGGTTTCTCAATATTCACATGCCTGCAGATGTGGACTGGATTCTTATGGGGGACTTTAATCTCATGAGAGCCCCTTCTGACAGAAACAGACCCGGTGGAGATGTTAATGACATGCTCTTGTTCAATGAGGCAATCAGCAATCAGCGATTAATTGAGGTGCCACTGCAGGGCAGAAAATTCAGTTGGAGCAACATGCAGCATTATCCTCTTTTGGTCAAATTGGACTGGTTTTTTACTTCTGCCTCCTGGATGACCACTTTCCCAAACACCATAGTCCTGCCACTTGCAAAACCTATATCTGATCACTTGCCCTGTGTCATCAAAATTTGTACCTCCATTCCTAAAGCAAGAGTTTTTAGATTTGAAAACTATTGGCTGCAACATTCAGACTTCAAACAGGTGGTGGCTGCTGCTTGGAGCATCCCAGTGGGGAATCTTGATGCTGTTAAAAATTTGAATGCAAAATTCAAGAACTTGAGGAGAGCTTCGAAGTTGTGGGCTAGGTCTTTATCCTGCATGAAAGACAAGATTGCCAAGCTTAATGATCTCATTTTCCTTTGGGATTTTTTTGAGGAATTCAGAGAATTACACACTCATGAATGGAACTACAGGGATATCTTAAAAGAGCAGCTGCTCATTCTTCTCAGGAACCAAAAGATCTATTGGAAGCAAAGGGGAAAGATTAAGGGGGTAAAATTTGGGGATGAGAACACAAAATTCTTCCATACTAAATCATATTGCTGTACTTCAAAATGATGATCAAGTTGAAATATCAGATCATGCTGGGAAAGCTGCAATCCTCTGGGAAGCTTATAAGAAGAGAATGGGCACATCTCATAAAACGGCTATGCACTTCAACTTGGAATCCCTTTTTGGCCCAAGGCAGGATCAAACTATTTTTGATAACTTGGAGTTACCTTTCTCTGAAGAGGAAATTAATGATGTTGTTAAGGAACTTCCACCTGATAAATCACCAGGTCCTGATGGTTTCAACAATGAATTTTTGAAATCTTGTTGGGATATTATAAAAGGGGATGTGCTTAGATTTATTCAAGATTTCCATGCTGGGCAAATCTCACTTGAGAGCTTAAACACTTCTTACATCACCCTTATTCCTAAAGGAAGCACACCACTGACAGCAAATGACTTCAGACCTATTTCTCTCCTTAATTGCTGTCTTAAACTTTTCACTAAGTTGTTGGCTAACAGGCTGCAGAAAGTAATTCTAAAACTAGTGCACATCAACCAATATGGTTTCCTCAAGGAAAGGTCCATTCATGACTGTTTGGGTTGGGCATATGAGTATCTGCATCAATGCCATAAGTCCAAAAAGGAAATTGTTGTGCTTAAACTAGATTTCAAAAAGGCTTTTGACACCATTGAGCACCAAGCAATACTAGAGATATTAAAGGCCAAAGGTTTTGGAGACAGATGGATCAACTGGATTAAAATGTTGTTCACTTCTGCATCATCTGCTATCATGCTTAATGGGGTTCCTGGCAAAAAGTTTTACTGTCTCAGGGGGGTCAGACAAGGAGATCCTCTATCACCACTGTTATTTGGGCTTGCTGCAGACTTGCTTTAGTCAATTCTTAACAAGGCCATGCACCTGGGTATACTTTCTTCACCTCTGCAAAGTGCAATCCTGTCCTGACTTTCCCATTGTCCAGTATGCTGATGACACTCTGGTTCTTCTTCAAGCTGATGCAAAGCAACTTCATTGCCTCAAAGCACTCCTAAATACTTTTGCTGATGCAACTGGCCTTAAAGTGAATTATAACAAATCAAGTCTTATCCCAATCAATGTGCCTGAGGACAAGGTGGAAATTTTGACAAATACATTTCAGTGTAAAAGAGAATCTTTTCCCATTCAGTATTTGGGAACACCATTGGGTCTTCATAAGCCTACTGTGGAGCAATGCTTTCCTCTAGTCACAAGATTGCAGAAAAAGCTTGTGGGTTTATCCTCATTCATGACAATGGCTGGGAGATTGTTGCTGGTAAAATCTGTTTTAAACTCTTTGTTGATTTACCTAATGGGATGCCTTGATGTGCCTGTCACCATCAAATCACAAGCTATCAAGTTGTTGAGACACTGTCTCTGGAGAGGACCTGACCTTGAGGATCATAGGCCCGCCATGGTGGCTTGGAGCACTGTTTGTATACCTAAGGACCAAGGAGGTCTGGGGATGATGGATATCTTTGTCCAAAACAAAGCTTTGCTTCTCAAAAACCTGCACAAGTTTTATAATAGGCACAACATTCCATGGGTTAACTTGATTTGGGAAACTTATTATGCAAATAATTTGCTGCCTGGCAGCAATTGGGTTGGTTCTTTTTGGTGGAAGGCAAATCTCAAGCTCATTCATAATTTCAAATCCTTGGCCAGATGTCACATAGGGGATGGTAAAAGTGCTCTATTCTGGTCTGATCTGTGGCATTCAGCTTGTTTACAGGACTTGTTCCCTCACCTCTTCTCATTTGTGAAGGACCAGAACACCACTGTGCACACCATTATTCATACTGAATACTTGGAGGATCTATTTCAACTCCCTCTCACTGTGCAAGCTTTCCAGGAATTTGAAAGTATGGAAGACATTTGTTTTGCTCTAAGGAATTCTGACTTCCTGGATTGCACTGACACTTGGAGCTACATTTGGGGTAATGAGCAATTCTCAGTTGCTAAGGCATATAAAGTTATGATGGGAGTTAAAATAGTGCCCCAGTAGTTCAATTGGATTTGGAATAGCTCTTGTCAGCCAAAGCACAAGGTGTTTTTTTTGGAGATTACTTCATGACAAGCTCAATACTAGGAATCTTCTTCGCAGGAAAACTTTCCAGTTGGCTAGCTACAATTGTGCTCTAAATAATTGTCCTCAGGAGGAAACTTTACATCATCTCTTCTAGACCTGCCCTTTTGCAGCTCAGTGTTGGGATATTATTTGTCCTTCCAGGCAACATAATGTGTCTGTGCTTGAAGCCTTTGAGGATCTCAGGTCCAAACTTCATGTTCCATTCTCCATGGAAATCATCATTCTAGCTTCTTGGGCCATATGGATTTCAAGAAATAATCTGATCTTTCAAGCCATTCAGCCTTCCATTCAGAGGTGGAAAGTCATTTTCCTTGATGAGCTTAATCTTCTGAGATATAGAGTGAAAAGGAGCTATGCCAGAGCTTTCTGTACTTGGCTTGATAACCTTGTACTGTAATTTATCTTTTGTTTTTATTCTGTTTCTTTTTTCTTTTCTTTCTTTTGGCTTACCTCAAGCCTTTGTACTGTAAGACCTTTGTTTTTAAATTAATATAAAAAATGCAGTGGGGCTTTGCCCTACTGTGTACAGTCAAAAAAAATGTCATGCTTGTTCAATCCCTTAAATACCACTTGCTTTCTGTTCGCCAATTGGCTTCTGTTGGTTATGATACACTCTTTGGACTAATGGATGTGAAAGTCTTTAAGAGAGATACTCTCGAAGTGGCCTTTGTTGGAGAGTTGGATGGCAACCTTTACACGGTTGATTTCTCAAAAGAGAGCACATTCCATGCAACGTGTCTAATGGCCAAGGCTGACAAGGGGTGGCTATGGCATCGCCGGCTAGCCCATGTCGGCATGAGGAATCTTCAAGATCTCTTAAAGGGGAATCACATCCTTGGACTAACCAATGTCTCTTTTGAGAAAGATCGTGTGTGTAGTGCATGCATAGCTGGGAAGCAACATCAATCAAAGCACCCACCCAAGAACATAGTATCTACTTCAAGGCCCCTGGAGCTCCTTCATGTGGATCTTTTTGTGCCTCCTTCATGGGATAGTCTTGGTGGGAAAAAGTATGGGCTTGTCATTGTTGATGATTACTCAAGATATACATGGGTGTTCTTCCTCAAGTCCAAGGACGAAACCAAGATCACCTTCATTGATTTTGCCAAGCAAGCTCAACGCAAGTTTGACAAAGAAATCTTGGCAATAAGAAGTGACAATGGCTCTGAGTTCAAGAACTATACCTTGGAAGAATTCCTTAGTGATGAAGGGATTGAGCATCAATATTCTGCTCCATACACTCCTCAGCAAAATGGTGTAGCTGAAAGGAAGAACCGTACACTTGTAGAGATGGCAAGGTCCATGCTGGATGAATACAAGTCACCACATAGTTTTTGGGCCGAAGCTGTCAACACCGCATGCCATGCATCAAACCGGCTCTTCCTCCGCACTATATTGGAAAAGACTCCATATGAGCTTCTAACTGGGAACAAGCCAAATGTCAAGTACTTTCGTGTATTTGGGTGCAAATGTTTCATCCTCAACAAAAGAGAACGGTTAGAAAAATTTCAATCCAAAACAATTGAGGGTATATTTGTTGGCTATGGATCAAACTCTCACGCCTATAGAGTCTATAACGAATCCAATGGATGTGTTGTAGAAACTTGTGACATGGTGTTTGATGAATTTAATGGCTCCCATGGGGAGCAAGTTGATCTAAGTGATGCAGGTGAAGAAGATTCTTCTCAAGACATTTTGACCATGGGTGTTGGTGCACTTCTTCCTATGGAACAGGAACCTCATGATGATGAAGAAGAAGATGGAAGTATCACACATCATCAAACTACTTCAACACCCATACCATCACAAGCTCCTAGTGCTCAACAAATGCCCTTAGCCCAAGTAGAAGAAGATGATCAAGTTCCTCTTCATGATAATCTTCAAGAACAAGATCATCATCAAGTGCAAGAACAAGAAAGTCCAATCCTTGATGATGAACCTCAACAAATGCAATATGAACAAGAAGATCGTCCTCCACACATTAATGATCCATATGTTGAGGACGCGGATGATGGACATGAAGTTGAACCTCGTGAAACCCTTACCTCTATCATGCCACGAGTGGCCGGTCGTGTTGATGTTGACAAAATTCTCACCGGCATATCGGAAGGTAGAGTCACTCGTAAACATTTGACAAACTTTTGTGCTCACTTCTCGTTTGTCTCTAGTATTGAGCCCATCAAGGTACAAGATGCATTGATGGACAACGATTGGCTAGTTGCTATGCAAGAAGAGTTGAACAGTTTTGAACGCAACCAAGTGTGGTCATTAGTCAAGAGGCCACCTACCGAGCACAACGTCATTGGAACAAAATGGATTTTCAAGAACAAACAAGATGAGAATGGTGTAATCATCCGCAACAAGGCAAGTTTGCGGCTTCAATGACCAAGAACTTTGAAATGTCACTCAATGCGGATTTGAAGTTCTTCCTCGGATTTCAAATTCAACAATTTCAAGAAGGAATTTTCTTGTCTCAAGCAAAATACCTCAAGGATATCCTAGACAAGTTTGGTATGTCTGATGCTAGTCCATGTAAGACACCAATGCCAACCAGAATAACACTCACTGAAGACACAAACGGTATCCCTTTCGACCCCTCTAAATACCGCTCTATGATTGGTTCATTGCTTTATCTTTGTGCATCTAGACCAGACATCATGTTTAGTGTATGCATGTGTGCTAGATTTCAAGCTTCCCCTAGGGAAAGTCATCATAAGGCGGTTAAGCATATTCTTAGATACCTTGTTCACACCCCAAAGTAGAGTCTATGGTATCCCAAGGATGCTAAGTTTGATCTGATTGGGTACACGGATGCGGATTGGGCCGGAGACAAAGTGGATCATAAGTCCACTTCCGGTACATGTCAGTTTCTTGGATGCTCCTTGGTAAGTTTGTCATCAAAGAAACAAAATTGTATTGCCCTCTCTACCGCAAAAGCTGAATACATTGCTGCCGCCAGTTGTGCAACTCAGTTATTATGGATGAGGCAAACTTTGAAGGATTATGGTATCACCTATAGACATGTGCCTCTTCTATGTGATAATGAAAGTGCCATCAACATTGCTGAGAACCCCAAGGATCATCTCCGCACCAAGCACATTGATATTAGGTATCACTTCTTGAGAAATCATGTTGAGAAGGGTGATATTCACATTGATCACATTGGTACATATTTACAACTGGCAGATATTTTCACCAAACCATTGGATGAAGCAAGGTTTTGTCGGCTTAGGCGTGAACTTGGTATCTTGGAGCTTGACAACATTATGTGAAATATAGTACTCATTCATACATAAACTTAATGTTTTGTCTTGATGTAGGCATATATTTAGGGGGAGACACTCAACTCATGAGTAATCTCACCTTACATAATGCATAAATAGAACAAACACTCTCAAAGTTATCATAGTTTTTGAACTAGGGTACTTTAATATGATGGAGTCGTGACCATGTGCTCAAAGTCTACATCTTTGCGGGCCTATGGTCCATATGCTCAAACATGGTGACCTCAGTCACTGCATGTACCGTGCATGAGTGGACCTTTCATTACTTATTTAGGTTGGGAGGTTATTGTCGGATTTCGGGTTCCGGCAGACCCTCTAGGTTCGAACTCTGGGGTGCACGCGGATATCACACCTCCTGCCTACCCATGTCTCGTCGCCTCGCAAGGATCTAGAACTACACGAAGAACAATACAAGGGACACGAGATTTATACTGGTTCAGGCCACCATTGTGGTGTAATACCTTACTCCAGTTTGTGGTGTAGTGGATTGCCTCAAGGGCTGATGATGAACAGTACAAGGAATAACGGCCTCGCGAGGGTCTATTCTTGGCTGGTGCGACTGCTTGGGTGAGTTTAGTCGCCTCTCTCTCTCACTAGTCTGCCCGAGATCTCTCCCTCTAGTCTGCCCGAAATCTCTCTCTCTAGTCTGCCCAAAATCTCTCCCTTACCCTGTGGGTGGCTGGTCCTATTTATAGGCGGAGGCCCTGGGCCTCTCCCCAAATATTGAGCGGGAAGGGCGCCAACATTTGGCCATTTTGAAGGGGAACATCTAGTACACTTATCCTGACTAAAATTGGTCCTCGCCTGCCAAAGACCCTGACGGTGACGCCGGCTTGGGCTCCACGATGACCTCTGTCCTGCCGTCCTACTGGTCTTGGTATTGTTGCACCGAAATGGTTGCCTTTGCTTGATACTCTCGCCTGCGCTTGCCCCCTTTGCACCAAAGAGGAAACAAGGACTCTGCGCAGGATGGCGCCCGCCTGGCCTTGGTCGTCATGGCTTGCATCATGGGCACCTCGTGAGGTACCCCGCCTTGATCTCTCCGCCTCCTCACGAGCCAGCCTGACGAGGCTGTGCCTGAGGAAGCCTCCTGTCGTCCGCCCCGCGAGGCTCGGCCCCTCGCGAGGGTCTTGAGCATGTGTTGATGAAGATGGGCCGTACTGGGCCACTCCCTGAGCCACGCCGCAGGCCGCACGCAGGTAAGTCTGGGTACCCCCGTTCCCAGAACGCAGACAGTTATTTTTATCTTAATATGACCATAGATGACCCAGCTTTCTACCCATATAAATCTCTAAAAACTCCTTGGCGGAGTCTATATTCATTTCTATGTGTTGACCCCTTCAAAATCCCTCCCCCATCCTGTCTCTCTGTCCAGTGGCCGGACATCCAGCTCCACTGCCGGACATCCGGGCCCTGTGTCATGCACCTCCAGTGGCCGGATTTCCGGGCTAGTCCTCGGATGTCCGACCCTTTTGGCCCGGTTTCTTCTGCTCCCTGACCTCCATGTGCCGGATATCTGGGCCTTGCCCCGGATGTCCGGCCCGTCACCACACCACGTAACAGGAGAGGGGCTCGGGCTTTTGGGGGAGTTACTCACTTGCTCCCGTTTCCTCTCCCCATCTCACCACACAGTCGTCGCCGCCGGGGTGTGCTCCGGCGCTGCCCCGGCCAGTCTCTGTCGATCTCCGGCCCCGATCTCCTGCCGACGGACTCTCCTCCTCCTGATCTACGATTCTCTCCAATCCATTTCTTGCATTGTCGCTTGAATCTCTCGGGAGGGGCCGATGTTCGGTGGGATTCACCGCCGGAGTTCTTCACGGCTCGTACCAAGAACTGCGGTCCCAAGCGTCCCGAGGTGTCTTCTCAGGGTAAGGGTGCTATCTCTCCTCATCTTCCCTTGCTGGTGACCAAATCTTATTAGGGTTGCATTATTCTCCATGTACATCTTGCCATATCTATTGCTCTCATGTTTAGGTTCTGTTTACCTAAGCCTACAAACACCTCTATATGTACTCGGCTACTCAACTTAACCATGGGAATGTAAGATTTTTTTGATATGCCATTTGGACTTGTCCTATGGTCATAATCAAAAAAAATTGTGTTCATTCCACAGTTTAATTTGGCGTATCCTTGTTCATGTTCTTTGGCTTCTTCTTATTGGAAACCATTCATTATCCATTCCAGTTGATCACCGGCAAGGCTCCACCGACTCCGATGAGCATGCTCGGCCCAAGAAGAAGAAGACCACCACCAAGAAGAAGAAGCGAGCACCATCCACCAGTCCATCGGCCTCGGATCCAGATGATGCGGACTATGTTGGAGAGGAAGAGGATGACAGTGCACCACGACAGTCAGTTGGACAGTCCAAGCCCGGTATTAGGAGGGCGACGGTGCCTCAAGTTCGTGGTTCTGCAATACCCATTACCCATGGTCGTCGCATCTCCATGGAGCTTCGTGATAGTGGAGGTCGCCCCACTCACGACTTCACAACTGTGGGGGCGGGGCAATATCTTTAGTTCCGTCGGATGTCAATCAATATGAGATGGTGGCTGATGCCGAAGATCCTCGGTTCCGGACTCGTATGTAGCAGGATCTCTATTCCAGTTTTGTCCATGGGCGTGGCCTTGCTCCTCACTCATACTTGGATCTAAACTTCCTGCGTGATAATCCTGCCATGTTCCCTAACGATCCAGTCAAGATCATTGATGACATGACTCTTGGTCCCGCAATGACCTTCAGGTGTGATTGGAGTGAAGCTTCCATTCTACAGTTCTATGCCACCTGTTTCTTTGGTCCGGACAACACTCTCACTTGGATGACCGATGACACTACACTGAGCATCACCTATGACAGGTTTGTTCAGATTTTGGGTCTCTCAGGTGTTGGCCATTGCATCCATAGTATGGATCCAGAGTACAAGCCCAAAGGGATTGATGCTTGCTTGCCTCTTGTAAAACCTCCCTCTCAGCTCACCGATGAAGAAAAAGCATAACCAGTCAATGAGGTATCCATCTTCCGTGCTCCCTTCTTCATCCTCTTTCAGTGTGTGCTTCGCACTCTCTACCCTAAGAAGGGAGATCGCTCGAGGGCTCGCAACTATTGCATTGACTTGATGGTTCATATGCATGAGAAACCCACTGTGCCTCTAGACACTGCCAACTTCATTTGGCATGAGATCCGTCTTTGCAGTTTCATTCAGACGTGCCAGTTCCCTCATGCCCCATTTATTCAGGCTCTGATTGATCACACTGCTCCCTTTGAGGTGGTTAAGTCAGCTGTGCACTCCATTTGGAAACCTCCTCCTCATATGCATGTGGTGGCTACTGCTTCTACTCAGCCTAGGAGGTCTGCTGGTGGGAGGACAGCTGCTCCTACTCAGCCCACTGGTTCTTCTGTTCCATCTTCCTCGACCGCTCCTCGTGGCCGTTTTGCATCATTCTTGGGTAAGGCTCAGTCTGCTATCATGAAGGCGATCACTTTCAGCTGTCAGCAAAATCATGATGTTCAGAAGCGCCTTGTCATCTCCAAGAATCTACTCAAACAGCGCCTCCGTGACCGTGGGAGTCCCGCTAGTGATGATGATCCTCTTCCCGCAGCTCCATCCTCGTCCACTTTCGGCTTTCCATCTCGTGCTGACTATCCCGAGTTTCTTGATGATGATGATGACATCCGCCAGGAGTGATTGAGACTGTTTAGTTCTTCGCCCCTTTTTACTTGTTGCTGTCAAAGGGGGAGAAGTAGTATCTTAGTAATATGGTCATGCTATGATATGTTATTCCAACTTTATGCTGCTACCTATGGTACTTGTTCGCTTCAGACTATGTTATGATTGTGTGGCATGGCCATGAAATGTTCTCAGTCTATTTGAAGTGTTATGATGATTCCATATGTGCTTGTCTCTTACCTTTTTATTCTTTGAGTTACATATGCTATCATACGAACTTTTGTGTTGGTCATCCTAATATATTCATCGCATGCACACAATGAGGGGGAGCTAAAAGCAAATTGTAACTAAACATATTTTGTATCCGTTTTGCTCCCATGATTATCATTGCTAAGACTATTTATTACATCTATGATACTACATGTATGATTGTCATCAACAAACAAAAAGGGGGAGATTGAAAGTGCAATCATGCCCTTGCATTATGTTTTAATGTTAATGACAATCTACATGTAGGGGACTAACAATGGTTGTCAAGTGAATATCAGGTGTTGGTCCCCGGTTCGTCAAATTGTGTGTGGATCAAGAGCATACGAAGTGGGTTCTCTCAAGGATGAAGTGTTAAAATGATGTTTCATTTTGTTTCCTTGAGTATAGGATCCCGCACTATTAAGAGGGGATCGATTGGGTTCGTAACAGACTTGCTCTAGTCAAAATACTCCTTTCCATAGTTCTTTTTATCCATTCTTGACTTTGAACCATTCTGTCTCTGCGAGTGCCGGATGTCCGCCCCCCCCCATGGATGTCCGGCTCATGCCCCGGATATCTGGCCCTTGCTTTTTCCCTTTCCAGTAGGTTGTCTGTTTTTCGCCGGATGTCAGGGTGTTCACCGGATTTCCGGGCCTTCCTATCTCGTCGGATGTTCGAGCCCTATTCCGGATGTCCAGCCCCTTACTGCCCGAAAAACTGATATGGTTCTGTAAACGTTTGTGGGCTCTTCGGATGTCCGGGCTTTCCTTTTACGCCGGATGTCCGGGCTTGACCCCTGGATGTCCGGCTCCTCTGGTTCCTACTCTGTTCTGCCCTATTCTCCAAGTGGCTTGCCAGGCCGGATGTCCGGCCCCTAGCCCGGATGTCCGGCCTGCCCGTTCACTTGCACTACAACGGCCATATTTGAGCTCACACTATATATATAGCCTTTCTTCCCCACGAGAGAGGTTGACCATTCACTTTGAACAAACCCTAGAACACTTCTCACTCACTCTCTCATTCCTACACACCAAATCTTAGATCCCTAAGGGATTTGAGGGCTTTGGAGAGAAGTTGTCCGATCAAGTGATAGATCCACTTCTCCCCCTTCTTTGCTCCCAAGGAATTCGTGATTAGAGCAAGTCTTGAGCTTTTCCCCATCGATCTTGTTACTCTTGGAGGTTGGAGACTCCTAGGCGGTAGGAGTCTTTCGGAGAGGAATCGACCTTTGTGATTACCCCCGGAAAAGTTTGTGAGGGTTTGGAGACCACCCCAAGGTCTACCACTAGTGGTTGAGAAACGCCTTCGTGGTGTTGTTTCAAAGGGAGAATAGGGTGAGACTTCGTCGCGTTGGTGTGCCTTCGTGGTAACATCCACCTCTCTAACGGTGACGTAGCTTCCCTCCAACAAAGTGAACATCGGCATACATCCTCGTCTCCCGGAGTTGCGGTTATTCCTAACCATAACTCTCTACTTATGGTTACTTGTCTCTTAGCACTTACTTATATCATATTGTGCTTGTTTACTTACATACTTGTGTTTCTTGTTTATCTTGCTTAACACTTAATACTACACTTACAATTGTTAGGCTCACTTTCATATTCTGCATTAGTGCCTAAAATTGCTAAGTAACAATTAAAATTTGTAATTGTACCTATTCACCCCCCCTCTAGGTCCATCTCAATCCTTTCCGCGTGGCTGCCTTAAGCCGCTTTATCTCCTAGTTAGGAGAAAAGGCATTACCTCTTTACCGCCTTCTTCAGCGCACCGAACACTTCGTGTGGACGGATGCAGCCGCGGCCGGACTGGACGAAATAAAGACCTTATTGGCCAGTAATCCAGTCCTAACAGCGCCAAATACTGGCGAACCTATGCTATTGTACATAGCTGCAACACATCAAGTTGTAAGCGCGGTGCTCGTCGTTGAATGAGAGGCTGACGGATACAAATTCCCGCTCCAGAAGCCGGTATATTACGCATCCACGGTCCTCACCACATGCAAATCCCGATACCCACACTATCAAAAGATAGGATACGCGGTCTTCATGGCATCCCGGAAGCTATGACACTACTTTCAAGAGTGTTCAATTACGGTGGCTTCCGAAGTACCACTCAACGACAT
The DNA here is from genome assembly GCF_018294505.1 of Triticum aestivum. Taxonomy (NCBI): domain Eukaryota; kingdom Viridiplantae; phylum Streptophyta; class Magnoliopsida; order Poales; family Poaceae; genus Triticum; species Triticum aestivum. The sequence continues at coordinate 315,318,041 of NC_057804.1, read as the reverse complement.
AATAAATAACCGCGACGCTATGGGCCGGATTGCTAAATGGGCCATCGAGCTCCTTTCGTTCGACATAACATACAAACCACGGCGGGCCATCAAGTCGCAAGTACTGGCTGACTTTGTCGCTGAATGGACAGAAGCCGAACTCCCTAAAGAGTACGGCGCATACTCTAACTAGATTATGCACTTCGACGGCTCTAAAATGCTGGCCGGATTGGGAGCAGGTGTAGTCCTGACGTCTCCCACCGGAGACACGGTCCAATACGTACTCCAAATATTATACACAGACTCCAACAACGCAGCCGAATACGAGGCTCTGTTGCACGGTCTTCGGATGGCAGTCTCTATGGGCATTCAACGCCTGGAGGTGCGCGGGGATTCAAACCTTGCAATATCACAAATAAACGGAGACTTTGGTGCCAAGGATTCGAAAACGGCGGCCTACTGTAGTGTCATCCTCAAAATGTCAGCTCGGTTCGAGGGGCTCGAATTCCACCATGTGGCTCGAGAAAACAATCAAGAGACGGATATCCTCGCCCGCATCGGCGCTAAACGCGACCCTGTCCGACCTAACATATTCCTGGAAAGGTTGTTCAAGCCATCCGTGGTATGGGAAGGGAAGTCCGGCAACACTAGCACGGATCCGAATACACCCCCAGATTCTGAACCATCAGACATAATCGGGGGCTACTGCTATACATGCTTATTAAATTTTCTTACCCATATATCTTTGGCATACTGGTCCATCGCCCGGGCAAGCCTGCCTTGAGCAGCTCGGATGTATGCGTCTCCCGAATTGAAAGCATTAAATGCCTCTTTGGAAAAGATGTTGCGAAGTACGGCCCGTCGGCGCCGGTGATTCATGGCACTCTCTACTTCGGAATTCGTGGCGAAGAGCATATCCGCATCCCTTGTCGGAGGACAACTCGGCATCGGCCCCGCGTCCGCTTCCTCTCTCGAAGTCGGTCCTGGAATCCGGCTGGTGGAAGCGTGATTGGCAGGATCTCCTGATATAGTCCAGCTACTCCTCTTTCTGCCAGGACACAAAGGGCGTTGTCACATTTCAAACACAATAATCATAGAGCAGGTTTTTACCATACCTCTGTAGCGGCGTTTCGGCCCTAACCGCCTTCCTCTTAAGCCTGCCCGATCCGGACGCCCTTTGCCGATGAGCCCCCAGGGGCTCGGCGCCGCGTTCTGACTGTCGTCTCTACAAAAATACGTCACTTCAGGTATAAGGCATGGCATCAGAAAGGAGTCCTTTTCAGAGGATGGTTTTTTGGCTTTGCTTACACGCGATGCAGGTAGTAGTCTAGGATAATCGGCGATAATAGCCACTGAGGCGCCATCGCAGCTCGCCTGATAAAATGTCCCGTTGACGAGCTCCACAGTGATATCCGGGTCTTCTTCGAGTCCTAGATTGAAGGCCCTTCCGGGGTCCTCTGGCTGCGGGGAGGGGCTGGAGAATCCTTCTACGGCCCTCCTTAGTTCCTGCTCGAAAATATTGAAGTAAATAATCTTGACGATGGACGCCAGAATGAATGAAGCGGGGGAAAGAGTGATGACTTACCCAGCTTGGGGGGTTGTACATAGAAAATCCATCCCGCGGTTTAATATGAAGGAATTCTTCTTCTTCTCCTTTATACAAATCGGACAATATCCTCGCCAGAGCAGTGGCGGAGTCCGGACCCTTACGACCACAACGGGTGGCATCATCTTCCCTGTTGTAGTGCCACATGGGCTTCCCCCCGATATTGAAGCGGCTGCACTCCCCGCATTATGCATATTGCCATAACCTCGACTATTGTCAGCCCTGATTTGGCCAGTAACTTTATCCTGCTCGTCAGGAAGTGTATTTCCATGGTATCCTCCTCTTGGGGGCCCCGAGGCGCCAACTTCGGCGTGCCTTCGGCGGAGCATTACTGAACTCAGGGAGACCTGTCCGGACTAGACCCGGAAGGGGAACGTCATCGACATAAAACCACTCCGAGGGCCAGTTCTCCGATGCCTTCTTGGGAGTACCGGATAGGTATCCGGTCTCGGCGACGCGCCATACTTCGGCTCCGCCCACTTGACATATGGATTCCCCCTGGTTGCGAGGAACGATGCAGAACAACTTCTTCCATAACCCGAAGTGAGCCTCGCAGCCCAGAAATAGTTCACAAAGGGCGACGTATCCTGCTATGTGCAGCACGGAGGCAGGGGTGAAGTTGTGCAACTGGAGGCCGTAGAACTCCAGGAGCCCGCGAAGGAATGGGTGGATTAGAAACCCGACGCCTCTCAGCAGATGCGGGATGAGGCATATTCGCTCCCCCGGGGATAGATTAGGAGATCTCTCCGCTTGCTCCCCGCCATTATAGGTGGCTAGTCCGGCTCGGACGGGGACCATGAACGCCGGTGGAAGAAATCCTTGGGTATGTAGCTCTATTAAGCGGTTTTGAGGAACAAACATTCTTCCCAATCACCTGGCCTAGAGCTACGGGAGCGGGAGGAGGAGCTGCGACGACCGGCCATGCTGGAATGATTTTTTCTGGGCACGCTCTGTTGGATGCTCGCTCAAGGGAAGAAGGTGAAGCTTGGATCTGAATCCCCGTCCCTTCAAATAGACGATTTGCTTGTAGGACTGGGGTGGTGAATGCAAAAATGCCTCGTCTCCTCGTATTCGCTCGACACGTGGAGATGGTCATTATTGAATCACAGAAGCCGAGGAGTACGACATTGATGGGAAGCCGGACACTGTCCGGTACAACAGGTACTTTGGAGTATTCGGAGATGGAACCCGCCTTGCAATGCCGAAGACAAACTGCGCGCCGGACTCATCGTCATTGAAGCCTGTTTCATGGGCTACTGAGGAAGACCTGGATTAGGGAGTATCTGGACAGCCGGACTATATACCTTGGCCGGACTGTTGGACCATGAAGATACAAGACTCAAGACTTCGTCCGTGTCCGGATGGGACTCTCCTTTGCGTGGAGGACAAGCTTGGTGATCCGGATATTATATTTCCTTCTTTGTAACCGACTCCATGTAAACCCTAGCCCTCTCCGGTGTCTATATAAACCGGAGGGTTTAGTCTTTAGGGACAGATCACAATCATCATAGGCTAGCTTCTAGGGTTTAGCCTCTATGATCTCGTGGTAGATCAACTCTTGTACTACTCATATCATCAATATCAATCAAGCAGGAAGTAGGGTTTTACCTCCATCGAGAGGGCCCGAACCTGGATAAAACATCGTGTCCCTTGCCTCCTGTTACCATTAGCCTTAGACGCACAGATCGGGACCCCCTACCCGAGATCCGCCGGTTTTGACACCGACAGTCGCAACATCTTCCGGGTGACGTTTTCCACCTTGCACGATGGAGACAAGGAAGGAACACTAACGGATGAGGCGGACGCGATCTCCATCGCGGAGGTCGGGGACGGACTGGACGACATCTAGGAGGGCGGATCAGGACCGGTGGTGAAGATGGGGAGCAAGGGTGGCGGACGGCGAGAGCTCGGGCGCGGGAAAGATATGACTCGGGCGCGAGAACGATAGGAGGCGGCGGGAGGAGGAGGAAGGATTTGGTGCAAATTGTGGTTGGTCACGGCTGTCGGGTTCGACATGGCTGAAGCGCCCGGATGCCTCATATCTGTTCCATAATTTTTTTGAGACAACCTCACGAAGCTTTATTCGTCACGATGTTTACAGGGACAGATGATAAATTCCTGGGATGCCCTAACCACACATGGCGGCCACCACCGAGAGAAAAAGCATGCTTCGCTAAGTTGTGAGCTTCATGATTGGAGCTCCTAAATTCATGACTAAAACTGCAAAAATAAAAAAGCGCAGAGTGGTCTATTATTTCATGTACAATTGCACCGTAGCTAGCCGAGTTATCTCGCTGTAAATCTTGCACCACCACTTTGCAGTCTGATGCAACTTCAATCCTCCTCTCGTACAGATCATCCGCCAAAGCTAGGGCTTCTCTGATAGCCAACGCTTTCAAAGTAGTCGGATCAATGATATGATTAAAACAAAGAGTCGAAGCCCCCAAGAATAGGCCGCTGTCATCTTATATTGTACCCACAGTCCCAAATCCAGCGCTGGATACCACAGCATCCACATTCAATTTCGTATTGCCCGTACTAGGTGGCACCCAATATCTGTTCCGTATTTGATTGGATACGAGACGTGCCGGTCAGTCTGGACGTTTGAGGTTCGTTTAAAGAGCTCGACTGGGTCGGATTTTTGAGACGGGTTTGTGGCCCGGATGCTCTAAACGCTTAAAACCATGCCGCTCCCGTGCTGTTCCTAACCCCCGCCTCCACGCCACATCCATGGCCACCCTCATCCCTCGTGCTCCACCACCAAATCCCCACCGTCACTTCCTTCTCCACCGACCACCGACCCTATCCCCCCAGCTCCGCCTACGCCTCCCTGTTCGCCGCCTCCGCCTTGCTTCCCCGGTCGCGGCCATTGCCACGGTGACGGCCGCCGTGCCCCCTGACGACATCTCGCAGCTCAATAACCGTCTCCGCGCGCTCGTCCGCCGCCGCGGTGTCTCTTCCGCTGCCACATCTCCCATGGACCCCGCCCAGGCGGACGCCTACCTCCACATGATCCGCGAGCAGCAGCGCCTCGGCCTCCGCCAGCTCCGCCGGCACGCGGCCGAACCGGAATACGAGAGAGACGTCGGAAGCAACGCGGAGGACGAGGAGGAGGGCGCCGGAAGGAGGAAGGGGTTGGCGGCCAGGAGCTCTTTGGGGCACCGTGTGGACCCTCGTGAGCTGGAGCCCGGCGAGTACGTCGTTCACAAGAAAGTCGGCGTCGGCAAGTTCGTCTGTATAAGCGGAGAGGACGGAGAGGACTACGTGTTCATTCAGTATGCGGACGCCATGGCGAAGCTTGCAGTCGACCAGGCAGCACGCATGCTCTACCGATACAACCTGTATACCTCCGCGGTTAACCTGCTCACATCTTTTTTTTTTTTGAAACTTCTTCTCCTCTTGTTTGTAGCGTCTCTTCTAACTAAATTGTGTACGTTGTATTGCACATTAATATTAGGCAAGATATAAATTGTACTCCCTCCGTCCCAAAATAAGTGTCTCAACTTTGTACTAGCTCTAGTACAAATTTATACTAAGCTCAAAACACTTATTTTGGGACCGAGGGTGTATGTTAATATTAGGTAGGATATAATTATGTGGTTAATGCTGACATTGATATTAGGCATTATATTAATTAGTAGAGGGTGCTAAATGTGTTTAGTACTAAACTTGTTTAACGCCGAGTGACGTAGACCTTTGAATATGCCGTTGAACGGTTGAGATTTGTTGGATCTCCGCAACTCACTCCTTTTACTATAGGTATATAGATTGTATGTAGGACTGGAATTGTTGGATCAATTTGCTTGTCCAGACGTGTCTGAGCAAATGCTATTTTAAGTATTAAAGTAAACAAAACTATGTCATTGCCACATTGCAAAGTGGTGGTGGTTAGCCATGTGACTGGGATTGGTTCCAAACTTACAATTGTCAAGTTTTTTTTTTTGACGTAAAGAACTTTATTTCTCAGATAATAGTGAGGTCGTTTACAACAAGATGAGAAATAAAGTCCGGGATTGCATTATCCCAAACCTCAGACGATGTACTGGATAGAGATAATTTGGCTATACAATCAGCTACAGTATTAGTTTCACGGAAGCACTTCGTCACTTCATATTGGGAGAAATCCAAACCCAATTCTTTGCACTCAAGCACAATAGCTGATTCCTGTCCAACAAAGACCTCAAGATTAATAGCCTCAACTGCTTGGAGCAGTCAGATTCAATTTGAAGGGAGCTGCATCCTAGCTTGGGTGCTAAATAGAATCCATTACGGATGGCCATCACCTCCGCTGCACATGCGGTATGAACCAAGATGCCACTGCAATGAAATCACCGTGTTCGTCTCGCGCTATTGCTCCTGTGCCTCCAGACATGTTCTCAGTACAGAAGGATGCATCTACATTTATCTTCACTGTTCCTCTTCTTGGTTTGCGCCACATATGATCACATTTCACAGTTGGCTGATTTGGAGTTTAAGAACGGAGGAAGTTCGTCGCTAGAACTTCTATTGATAATGCTGTTCGGTCTGGAGGTAGGACAATCTTCTCGTTGACAATTTGACGCCTCTGCCACCAAATATACCAACTTCCAACTGCTACCAGTTCCGCCATAGATAGGGCGCCGACAGATTCTTGCTGATTCAAAAGAGTGCTCATAGTGAATGAACCAGCCCGGTCTTGTACTACTGATCTTTGGATTTTTTTCTTTTAATCCCAGCTCCTCCCAGAGGCTGGGTACTATAGACCCAAAGTGGTCGGACCCTTCCCTGGACCCTGCGCAAGCGGGAGCTACATGCACCAGGTTGCCCAGCTCCTCCCAGACCTCCATTGCGCGGGCACATTGAAACTAGCAATGTTGAGTGTCTTCATAACCTATCTTACAATTGCCAAGTTTATGTGAGGTGCATGCCATATTTCCCAGTTTTCAAGTTTGATGCCAATTTAAAAGAATGTGATTCCTGATCCGAGTAGTTGCATGAATTTGCATCTTTTCAGCACTAGACCTAGTTTGCACCTCTTGTTTAGCTACCTGGTATCTGTGCTTAAATTTTGATTTACGTGCTATGTTGTGGGATGGTCACTTGAGTTTGATGGAAAACAAAAATGCACGTTGACCATTTATCCAGTTTGAACTTTTATGCAGTCCTCATGAGAAAAAGAGGCCAAGGAATCTAAGCAAGCTGAATGATCCTTCTACATGGGAGAAGAGGAGGCTGAAAGGAAAGCTTGCTGTTCAGAAGATGGTGGTCAACTTGATGGAGTTATATTTACAAAGGATGAGGCAGAGAAGGCCGCCATACCGAAAGCCTGAGGCGATGGATCAGTTTGCTTCTGAATTTCCTTACGAGCCTACCCCAGACCAAAACCAGGTTTGCTCTCAACTAAAAGCTGTGTTCTTTTCTTCATGCAGTTAATATTCTTGATAAAATTGGCAATCTTCATGGATATGGTTGGCAACCATATGTTCGCCTGTTGTTTGTTTACATCAAGGGTGAAACATAAGGCAATGATAGTTTGTTTGCTTCTGAGGTCAGAAACACTTTGTTTGGGTTACTTCACGTCAGCTTGGAAGCTTAAATTCAGATCTTTTTACATTTTAAACTTGCTTCAGAAATTTGAAATTACCTATTCATTTCCTGTATATGATACTTGTTGTGAGTACAGATTTCCATTACGCTGTAGTGTGGACAACTTTAAGATTTTCCGTGTCTGTTCTGACACAATAAACGTAAGGTTGTTGAATGATCTTGGTTGACTTGTGTAGAAATCCATCTTCAGATATACATAACCTTTGGCACATTACTGATTACTATTTATTTCCAGTCATTGCTAATTTTTTCTTTTGCTTCTCACCTTCTTTAAACTTCTTACCATGCCTGGGGTTTCTTTTCTTATCTACTTACACTGTTATTGAATAATCTTAAAAAGAGCTTTTTTTAACGGTGTTCATTCTGATGACAGGCTTTCATAGATATTGAGAATGATCTAACTGAAAGGGAAACACCAATGGACAGATTGATCTGTGGAGATGTCGGGTTTGGTAAAACGGAAGTTGCAATGCGTGCTATATTCATCGTTGTATCTACAGGATATCAAGCTATGGTTCTCGCACCAACTGTAATACTAGCCAATCAACACTATGATGTAATGTCTGAGCGTTTCTCCAACTACCCTGACATAAAGGTCGCCATATTCAGCGGTGCTCAGGTATGCCACGATACAAATTGAGTTTAACCCATAATACAGCTCATCATGTATAATTATCTTTCTTTGTTTATGTTTCCAAACCATAATTTTAGTAATTATTTAACTATTTAGTTTGTGTAATTCATCTTGACCCTAGAAAGCATTCCACTCTAATTTCGTTGTAATACTCTAATTTGTATATGTGGTTTGTGTTGTAGCTATACTAAATAATGTTTATATAATCTATACTGCGTTATGCAATCTGTGGCAGCGCCATCTCGTTTCCACTTTTCATATTTCACTGACTGTTTAACTCAAATCATGGTTAATTTTGGTAACGCGTATTATACAATGCCAAGCACGTTCGTTTGCTGAAGGGATTGACTATCATTTGCATGGCTTGGTATGTGTCTTCCTTGCAGAGCAAGGATGAAAAGGATGAGCTAATAACAAAAATTACGAATGGGCATTTGCAAATAATTGTTGGAACTCATGCTCTTCTTACAGAACGGATGGCCTATAACAATCTTGGTCTCCTAGTGGTGGATGAGGAACAGGTACTCTATAAATCGTAATGTCTCTCTCACGGTGATAGCATATCCTTGCCCTGTATTTTGACATCATTTTTGTGAGGTTGCTGGTCTAGTCTGCCAATGATACACATTAGTTTGATGGTTATAATTTGGGTACTAATAACATAAAAATGTTCTCTTTTTAGGGTATATAGAGAGCTCTGTCTTTAGTAATCTATTGAAAAGATCAGAAGATATAATACCTTTGAAGCAAACTCTGCCTATTTTTATATGCACACCTCACAAACTCCCATCTTCTCCAACAGAAGTTCGGTGTACAACAAAAGGAGAAGATTGCATCATTCAAAGCTTCTATTGATGTTCTTACCCTGTCCGCAACACCCATTCCACGAACTCTGTATCTTGCTTTAACCGGTTTCCGTGATGCAAGGTACGATTTTATTGCAGCGCTTGCCATTTTTTCACCTTCTCATTTCAGTTGGAAGGGAACTACTGCTCTTCTTAAAAGAGATGATAGTTTTCTTGTGGGCTTTTTGTTCACATAGCTTCTGTACTTCGGTTACATTCAACTTTTGAACTCCTTTTTCTGTTCTTAACAGAACTGTATGCTTGCTTTCAGTTTAATGTCTACACCACCTCCGGAAAGAGTCGCTGTCAAGACCTATGTGTCAGCATTTAGTAGAGAAAGTGCTCTATCAGCTATCAAATTGGAGTTGAAGCGTGGCGGTCAAGTTTTCTATGTTGTTCCTCGAATAAAAGGTCACATCTTCGTTATCTTCAGATGGCATTTTGTTTATGATGCAACAATAAACCTTCATAATGCATGAACCTGAAGATATAAGTCCAAATTTTTAGTTTAGTGTTTTTTTATGTGTGGCTTGTGACTATGGAAAGTAGCTGACATATGTTTCCAGAATTCAGCCGATCAGATGATGCTTTCATAAAAGTAGGCCAAGCTAAATTTTCAACAGCGTAGACCCTTTTCAGTGATTTGCATAATGGAAATTTTGCTGTAAGATACATGGCAATACGAAGTCAATGACTCGACATGGAAAAAATATATCATAAATACCCACTGATCGAAACATCATGAGTGAAGGAAACATCATGGATCATTAGCATTCGGAAACAAGAGCTTATTATTGTATCTCCTACACAAAAGTTGTACTCCCTCTGTAAAGAAATATAGACGATCTTATATTTCATTACAGAGGGAGTACTTGTTTCTTTAGTGTATTGTATTTAAGGAGGTGTTTGGTCAACACATTTGTAACGCAGTCTAATTACAGTGTTAACAAATAATGTTAAATCTTGTTTGGTTTGGTTGGCTCGTAATCTCATCACGCGGGATCAGATCCCAGCCCAATACGAAACTGATTCAGGTAGGAACCGATGTGAATCTGAAAAACCAGGCTCTCACATAAGCAGCTCCTCTACATGAATTGAACTATCCTCCATGATCTCTTCCCGTAACAGCATTTGAACCAAACAAGTTATGATTTTTGTCGATTACGTTTACAGTCCCAGTGCTTTTCCGTTTTCCATTATGTTTACATTTGCGTTACCTGCTGGGACCAAACACCTTCTAAACATTTGCTTGGATGAATGTTGCATTTGTTGTGCATGAGTCATAATTTTATAGTATAGAATGGTTCAATCATATTGTATGAAGAATTGTGCTTGCCATAATCTATCGAAATGAGGGAACTTTCAAGTTTCCTTGCATTCACCGATGGAAGGACAATGGAACAAAAGCAGATGGGGAAAGAAGAAAAGAAGGGATGCATAAAGGAAACCGAGCTCACGCAGATCGATGCAACATGGGGCGCGAGGCAGCTATGTTAGGTGCTAGGGCCGAGCCGACAAAGATATGGGGACCTGTGCTAAACTCTAAAATAGGCCCTACTGCTCTAGAAAAATAGAAGTGGTGGATGTTGAACTACTCGTTGATGGATGGAAGCAGGGGCGAGCAGCCTGGACACGACACTTCGTCACGCCAAGATCAATCAACAGTTGCGCAGACGAAGAAGAAGAGACGCGCTCGTCCAGGCAGAGGACTCATACGTAGACATACATGGATCACTCCTCAAAATTGGAGAATCACTTTAATCAAATTCTTTCAAGTGTAACAACAACAACAACAAAGCCTTTAGACCCAAACAAGTTGGGGTAGGCTAGAGGTGAAACCCATAAGATCTCGCAACCAACTCATGGCTCTGGCACATGGATAGCAAGCTTCCACGCACCCCTGTCCATAGCTAGCTCTTTGTCGATACTCCAATCCTTCATGTCTCTCTTAACGGACTCCTCCCATGTCAAATTCGGTCGACCCCGCCCTCTCTTGACATTCTCCGCATGCTTTAGCCGTCCGCTATGCACTGGAGCATCTGGAGGCCTGTGCTGAATTTGCCCAAACCATCTCAAACGATGTTGGACAAGCTTCTCCTCAATTGGTGCTACCCCAACTCTATCTCGTATATCATCATTCCGGACTCGATCCTTCCTCGTGTGGCCACACATCCATCTCAACATACGCATCTCCGCCACACCTAACTGTTGAACATGTCGCCTTTTAGTCGGCCAACACTCCACGCCATACAACATTGCGGGTCGAACCGCGTCCTGTAGAACTTGCCTTTTAGCTTTTGTGGCACTCTCTTGTCACAGAGAATGCCAGAAGCTTGGCGCCACTTCATCCATCCGGCTTTGATTCGATGGTTCACATCTTCATCAATACCCCCATCCTCCTGCAATATTGACCCCAAATACCGAAAGGTGTCCTTCCGAGGTACCACCTGGCCATCAAGGCTAACCTCCTCCTCACACCTAGTAGTACTGAAACCGCACATCATGTACTGGTTTTAGTAAATTCTTTCAAGTGTAACACTCTAAAAAATTCAAAACCCCCGCCAGTTTGGACCTTCGGGAAACAAGAACTAAAAAATAAATAGAAGCACTTGAGAAAGATTGTTTACTTGCCTTGCCATATTCGTCTTTTTGTAGCTATCCAGGTGAGTGGGCTACGCCGGCGTTGGCGCCCCGTGATGCTTCGACGGAGTGGCTAGGTGGGCGACAATGCAAGGAAAAGCTGTGAGAAATTGGGAGGAGGCGAGAAGCCAACAAGCAAAACACATGGTTCTCACGATCAGACCAATTGATCTTGTGTGCCTCCGCGTCAATGCATGGGCGCGTTGATGGCTGCATGAGCCTGTAGATGGGCCGTGTGCGCTTCCGTCGCTGGCTTCTAGCAGGTTTCCGATGACCCCGATTGGGCCTCTGTGTGTCCGGTTTGTGTCTGGGCTGAACTAAGCCTATCAGAATAGCTCTACACAACTTGGGCTCTTGTGCGGTTGCATGGGCCGCACGCCTTTGGGCCTGGGTGCCATATCCTAGTCCTCCCTCCCATTAGCTGACGTGCGTAACTATTCGAAGCCGCGACTGTTGCACTTTTTGCAAAGAGAAGGACAACATGCCTTTTGGTGTCTTTGAATCGGAACGGTCACGGTAGGATGAGACACAATTTCTGTAGGACATGAGGAAGACTTGGTGGCGGCAGCCACCCCCAACAAAGTGCTGACCAAGTTGTTTGACCACAACCTGCTGTGGGTTGCGGACCGTGCCTCGTAGTCATTTGCGGCCCATGAGCTGAATCGGGAGCTCCACTCAACCCATGCCTCATCCACCGAGTTGGGCCTCGTGCTTAGCATTGAAGGCCCACCATCTGCCTGTTGTGCTCTAGGGCACAACTTCGAGCACCACCATGGGCAAGACATCCTTGGATCGATTCAACCTACTCCTTGGCTTGGCTGAATAACGCGTGTTCTTACTGGACCTAGACTCCGAGAACCCATTTGGAGGACTTATGATCTCGACGCCCCTTCCTCCGAGGAGGTGGCGCGTCACTTGAATCTGGTGGATTCACGACTAGTTCCTCCAAACATGTTGGGGCGCATCAAAAGGCAATGTCATGGCCGCCTTCACCAAGTTGCATTCACTTAATGGGCGTGGCTTTTAGGGTCTGAATGAAGCTTTGTTGATCTTTGTGCCCGATCGGCCGGATGCCTCTACTCCGAAGGACTACCACCCCATTGGCCTCACCCATCTCTTTGCCAAATTGGTGGCGAAGACCTTGGCTGCAAGCTTGTCACCGAGATTGGCTTCCTGGGTTAAGGAGAACCAATGTGCGTTCCTTAAGAACCACCGCATACATGATACTTTCATGTTGGTTCAGCAGACGACATGTGTTATGGCGCCGCTAGAAGGAGGGCGCGAGAGGGCCGGCCAGGGGCCTTTTGCCCACGGCCAGGCAAGAGGGAAGGGATTTCCTTCTTAATTCTTGCTTGATTAGATTGATACATCTCCTCTCTTTATATAGAGATGTTTACTTGACTCCCAAGCAAGGCTTACTTGACCCCTAAGCAAGCGACCCTTATCTCTAATTAACCCTAAGACTAATGGGCTATACCGCCAGCCCAGGCCCATTAGGCCCATTACGTACTCTAACACTACACCCCACCTGGACATGCAGCTTGTCCTCGAGCTGCAGCCTAACCAACTTATAACCATGACTCGACGCAACACAAACCTAACACCTAAAAACAAGCCTTTTACATCTCGGCTTGTTTTATTACTCTCAACCTGAAATGGACTGGGATGCTTTATTTTGGACCCCTCAACAAAAAGTGGACACCATCCGCACGTCGGACGTGCACGTGTACAGCCACCTGGATCCCATGGACACCACCTGGAAAAAAGGAGTGCATGTGTATGGCCACCTGGAAGTGGTCGCAAGAGCGACCAGCAGAGGCGCCCTTGCGGCGGCCGGCGGCGGAAAGCAGTGGTGCTACGCGGTGCGCTCCTGTCGGTGACACCCTCCCCGCCGGACGGCTGTTGGTCTGCACCGCACAGGGAA
>NC_057804.1:315261745-315304541 GCF_018294505.1 Triticum aestivum | reverse complement strand
GGGGAAACCGCATGCCCAAGATCCCTGACGCAGCGGACGAGATCAAGGTCCTTTGCGCAGCGAAGGGCAACTTGGAGGAGCGGCAGCTGCAGACCACGCATCTCCCGCACACGCCGACGCGCTAGGAGGCTGCGCGCAGCAGCCTGCAGCCTCACCGCCGCCGAGACATGGCGGGTAGGGATCCAAGACGGAAGCGGTGACATCGACGGCGGGGACTTGATCTGCTGGATGTGGACGCCCTGGGATGGCGGCGGCGCTGATGGGAACGAGGTCGTCGCAGTCCCGTCGTAGGGCATCCCATACTGGGCGGCGGAGCTGACCGGCGATGGCTGCAGCTGCAGCAGCGGCTGCTGCCGCGGAGCGCCGGGTGCGGCGGAGGCCGCCAGGAGCGGCGGCTGCCACTGTAGCCAGGGCTGGGCGGTGGTGGCGATGGATGGCAGCTGCAGCGGCCCGGCGAGCGTGGTGAAGGCCGCCTGGTGCGGCGGCTGCCATGGCGGCGCGGGGGCGGCGATGGGCGGCGCAGCCGGGTGCGGCCCGTAGGACCCGGCCAAGAACAAGTGGATCTCCTGGACCGCCTGGGTTAGGTCCCGCAGCACCCCGGACACCTCCTCCGGGGTGAGGAGAGGACGGCAGGGGCGGGCGCGACGGAGGATCCCGGCGCGGGCAGGAGCGGGGCGACGAGGTGACCGGCAGCGGAAGAGACGGGCTTGGCGGCGGTGAAGACATGATCGAACCGAAGCTAGCGGATACCAAATTGTTTTGGCGCTGCTAGAAGGAGGGCGCGAGAGGGCCGGCCGGGGGCCTTTTTGCCCACGGCCGGGCAAGAGGGAAGGGATTTCCTTCTTAATTCTTGCTTGATTAGATTGATATACATCTCCTCTCTTTATATGGAGATGTTTACTTGACTCCCAAGCAAGGCTTACTTGACCTCTAAGCAAGCGACCCTTATCTCTAATTAACCCTAAGACTAACGGGCTATACCGCCAGCCCAGGCCCATTAGGCCCATTACGCACTCTAACAACATGCTACCTTCACTGGCTTAAGGGGCCTCGTGTGGTGCTCCAATTGGACCAGACGCGCGTTCGGCTCCATATCCTAGGCACTGCTCTTTAGGTGCTTTGTCGGGCAGGGTTTGGACCTTGCTTCCGCGAGTTGGTTTCCATCATCCTTTCCACGGTCAGCACACAGGTGTTTTTGATTGGAGAATCGGGGCTGCTGGTGCGGCACAGCAAGGGGCTGTGATAGGGGGTTCCGCTCTCCCCCATGCTGTTTCCATTGAACCGGCTATGGAGGTCCATATACTCCAATGTCTCGCACCGTGGGCCTTGACGTCCAGTTGTTAAGATCAAGGGCCAAGGAATAGAGGGGGTGAATAGTTCTCCGAAAATCACTACTAATTTTAACCAAGCTGGCGGTGCTTAGAGCAACTAATATTCTAGTTGATCCTTGTGACTAAAGAAGCAAACGAGTTAAAGAGTATGGCAGTGGAATAGAGTACCTTGCAAGAAAGTAAATGGTGATTGAGAGGATGCAAACACAAGGGGCTCAACGATGTTTTTCCCGTGGTACGGATAGTTGACACTCTCCTACCCCACGTTAACGGAGGCTTCGAACCAAATGGTTCTAGGATCATTCGGGGATCTTCGGTTGTGTCACCCACCAAGGGCCCACCAAGCACAACCAAATCCACCATGGCTTCCAAGAAGCCTCACTAAAGGTTCTAGGATCACTTGGGGACCTTCACAAAGTAGGTGATCTCCTTGCCCTAAAAAACTCTTGAGTTCTTCACACATTGATGACAAGGACTCTCAAGTGACTCCTAACCGTTTAGGAGGTGCATATCCTCCAAGAGTAACAAGCAAAGCAAAGTCACTTGGTAGTACTTACTCAGAAGATCTTCAATCAAAGTATCTGTCATGAACCCATAGGATCTCTCACATAGGATATGATTGTGGTGAAAATGATATGAAATTGAGGTGCAGGGTTCAAGAAAGGGAGTAGGTTTTGGCCTCAAGAATCAAGAAGTGTTCTTGAAATCACCCAACACTTGTCTTCTCGTCTTCTTTATTGCCTTGGAGCTCTCTCTATCTCTTGTGGCAGTTGGATGGAGTGAGGAGTGGGGTGGTTGCTTCCTTGCTGCCATGGAGGGGTATGGGGTTCTATAAATAGAGAGAATTTAAAATCTGCCCGTTATCTTGAAAAGATAACTAGCTGTAAGTAGTAGACGAAAATCTTCGGAACTTCTGAGCACGTTTAAATATTTGACATAAAACACAGTAGTTGGAAGTACTGGCAGAAAATAGAGCTGTGGTTCCGAACAGTAAAAGGTGGATCTTTTCTGCGAGAATAAAACTGGCTCAGAAGTATTGGGTGAAACTGTTTGCTCGGTAGTACCGCAGTAGACAAAGCAACCCTCAAATGGGAATTATTGTGCAGAAAAGCCAAAGTCACATCTCAGAGGTACCAGACAAAACTTTCACGGAGGTCCAGGACCTATATTGTGACCACATAGAGAAGCAAACCGAGAGGGCTTGGAAGTTACGGCCGGAGGTGCCAGAGCTAACAGAGAATGTCTGAATCAGAATTGGCTCGGCAATACCGAGACAAAAAAGGTGTGGTAGTTCTGGCTCCTGGATGGGTTATCTCTATAGAGGAGTAACTCTTAAGTGGCCTGGTAGTACTGAAAGAAAATCTTCGGTGGTAGTGGGGCTTAGAGATACTAGAAATTTGAGTTGGCTGGTTGGATTTTATAAGAACTTTGGTCTAGGATCTTTTCTTGGAGTTCAATTGTGCCCCTCTCGATAGAATGGTTGTCCTATACTGAACGTGAATCTTGGATTCACCAAAAACCTAGAAATTACAATCTACTCCCTCCGTTCCTAAATATTTGTCTTTCTGGAGGTTTCAACAAGTGACTACATACGGAGCAAAATGAGTGAATCTACACTCTAAATATGTCTATATACATCCGTATGTGATAGTCCATTTGAAATCACTAGAAAGATAAATATTTAGGAACGGAGGGAGTACAAGCTTGTGGTAGACAAAAAGTTATAGGTAGAGGTCATTTGTTGACTAAAATCGTTAGTCCTCTCTAATGGTTTTGTCATAAATCACCCAAACCCAATAGGTGTATCTGACAAATCTCCTTCTTTTTGGTCATTGATGACAACACCATTGAGTATATATAGCATAAATATGATGAAAATGTGCAGATTTAGGTACTTGTCATACAATTTGAGCTCCTCCCTATTTGTGTGCATTATTTGAAATTTGCTTCTAGAATGCAAATGCACATTCATTAGGTACTGTGGATACATCAAATCTATGACACATTCCAAAGGAGTGCATTGTGTGTACAAGAAAGTTAACAAAATCCCACTTGAGAAACAACACAAGCAACACATTTGAATTACATTGATGATAGGATAAACGCATAAAAGAGTAGCATTGCATGTCTCACATAACACAATAGTATAGTTTACTTGACACGCAAGAAGATTACACATGATCTTGCAAATAAGAATCAAGTCTTGTAACTAACAAAACACAGCATACTAACAAACCCTCTCCCCCCGAAACAAGGAGACCCCAAAAGCCTATACTCACATCTCCCCCTTTGGCATCAAGACACCAAAAAAGTTAGAGAGAGCAACTATCGAACCCAAAATGCTTCCAAGAAGATACATGACCACTTCTGTAAGTGACCTGGTCAAGCTTCCTATGGAAAATATGCAATAAGCAAGAATATGGGATAAAAGCTTTGGCACAAAATTGGTGTGGCTTTATCAAACACTTCTTCAACATGTTTAGTTCAACCAGTTAGCCCATGGTTATAGTTATGCATATGTGTCTGAACCTTGAAGACCCAAAACAGCGTAACATGCTGAAGATAGCCGCATTACATGTCTGCAGGTGCTTGGTAGACACCAGTTGAGAACTTGAGATGAGAGATGAACTGGAGAGAATAGTTTGATTGTTCTTGCTTGACTCAAAAGCAGATACATGATGTCCTTATATAAAGCATGCTCAGGTTTTTGACCTCTCCTAATATGATTGGGGCTGGTAGACCTTTTCAAATACGGTTGGACTCTTCAATAATCCAATTCATTTGTCACCGTCTCTGTTGCTATTCTCTCTCATGATCTCCCATGCTGCTGCTCCTTGATACAGTAGACTCATGTCCACATAATACGGTTGCCCTTTTTTAATATGTTATGAACTCATGATGCACCGGATCTAATCTGAGATGAGGCGCATTTATTTAAACTAGTTGGCATAGCAATGCACTTTGGTCTTCTAAAGTATCTATGCAGTAAACATGTTTCATTTCTTATTCAAACAGCCATAGACGATGTATTGCAATTTCTCAAGGACTCTCTTCCAGATGTACCAATGGCTATTGCTCATGGAAAGGTTAGTCGGCTAAGCTGATTCAGAATGCAAGAATTCTGCATTTACAACATAATATCTTGAATACTATCTACATTTGTGTGCACTGCTTTGTGTTAAAGGCCAAAGTGCAAGTTTCTACTAATGAAGTTTAGGCTATCTAGTTAGGAAATATGCAACTTATATTTACTGGGGGCCATTCGCTGGTATATATACATGTATAAGTGGTAAATATGCAGGAAACCCCTCATACAATGGGGAAAATATAGAGGCTATACATGGAACATAATATAGCTCTTTAACACATTTGATGTTAGAACTTCGATACTTATTTATGTTCTTGTTGCATAGATGAATGGTGCTTTGGCTTCAATGACCAATCTTATTGCTATATGTTTTTCCCACAGAAAGTGTCAAAGAATATACAACTTGCTATGGAAAAGTTTTCTTGTGGGGAAATAAAGATTCTTGTATGCACACATATCATTGAAAGTGGAATAGATATTCCAAATGCCAACACAATGATTGTCCAGTATGCAGAACTATTTGGGCTCGCGCAGCTGTATCAGGTGGTTTTAGTTCTCAGTGTTTTACTTTGCCTTTTTTTTGGCAAAAAAATTGTTGTATGAAATCTGAGGTCTGGACCTCAAGTTCGCTGCTTTTCTTTTCAACCGCAGTTGCGAGGAAGAGTAGGAAGATCAGGCAGAGAGGGTTTCACATACCTCTTCTACACTGACAAGTCTTTGCTTTCCAGAATTGCCATGGTGAGCTGCTGCAAGAGTGCTTTATAATTTTTTGTTTTTGTCTAATATATTTATGCTCATAGCATTCAATGTACCTGATGCTGAAAGCATATTCAAACATCAACATAAAATGTTCTAACCACCATCTCCAGCTTCTCCTTTCTTTCCTGCAGCTTTAAGGCATAATATAATGTTCTCCAGCCCTTACTGAACTTTGCATGAGTATTAGTTCATTGTCTAAGCAATTTTCTGATAAGTGGGGTCACCTTCTCTTGGTGGTTCTAGAAGCAGCACTCAAGAGTCTGGGGTACTAATATACTCCATCTCCATTCTTCTGGCATCTTGTTTGCCCGAAAAATGAGGTTGAAAAGCTTGGTTAGCCATACTATTGCTATGTCCCCGAGGCCTTTCCACACCTCAATGGGGATACAATCAGGGCCCATCGCCTTGCCTCCTTTCATCCTTTTTAAAGCTTCCTTGACCCCAGACTCTTGGATTCGCCGCACAAAACGCATGCTGGTCTCACCAAAGGAGTCACCCAGTTCAATGGTAGAACTCTCATTCTCCCCATTGAACAGCTTGTCGAAGTACTCCCGCCATCTATGCTTAATCTCCTCGTCCTTCACCAAGAGTTGGTCTGCTCCGTCCTTGATGCATTTGACTTGGCCAATATCCCTCGTCTTCCTCTCTTGGATCTTGGCCATCTTATAGATGCCCCTTTCGCCTTCCTTCGTGCCTAACCGTTGGTAGAGGTCCTCATATGCCCGACCCCTTGCTTCGCTTTGCGGCCTTCGCCATCTTGTACTTCTCTATGTTGTCTGCACTCCTATTCAGGTATAGGCGTCTGAAGCAATCTTTCTTCTCTTTTATCGCCTTCTGGACATCACATTCCACCACCAGGTATCCTTATCTTCGCTTCTCCTTCCCTTGGACACTCCAAACTCCTCTGAGGCCACCTTACAAATGCAAGTCGCCATCTTCATCCACACATTGTCCGCATCCCCTCCTTCCTCCCAAGGGCCCTCCTTAATGTCCCTCTCCTTGAACGCCACAATCATGTCGTAGGCTAGAGCAAATCTTAAGACATCTTCTCCTTGATTCTTGATGCCATAGCCAAAGCCCCCATGTGCCCCTTCAAAACCTGTGTTAGATGTACCCACGTGGCCATTGAGGTCTCCTCTTATGAAGAGCTTCTCGCCAATCGGTACACTCCTAACATGTCTTCCAGGCCTTCCTAGAACTCCCTCTTGGTGTTCTCATTGTGGCCTACTTGCGGGGCATACGCGCTGATAACATTGAGAACTAAGTTAAGTCCCCAACTACCAGCTTGACCAGGATAATCCGGTCCCCACGTCTCTTGACGTCTACCACTCCATACTTGAGGCTCGTGTTGATCAAGATGCCTACGCCATTTCTGTTGCAGCCGTCCCCGTGTACCACAACTTGAAGCCGGTATCCTCCACCTCCTTCGCCTTCTGTCCCCTCCATTTGGTTTCTTGGACGCAAAGGATATCAACACCTCTCCTCATCGCTGCATCAACTAGCTCCCGAAGCTTCCCTGTCAGAGACCCTACGTTCCAGCTACCTAAGCGAATCCTCCTAGGCTCGGCTAGCTTCCTTACCCTTCGCA
The DNA here is from genome assembly GCF_018294505.1 of Triticum aestivum. NCBI lineage: Eukaryota > Viridiplantae > Streptophyta > Magnoliopsida > Poales > Poaceae > Triticum > Triticum aestivum. The sequence goes on along the minus strand of NC_057804.1, from coordinate 315,297,775 downwards.
CTCGTCGATTCAAATGCGAAGACCCTTGTTCATTTTCCACTACATCCGGGCACCGATGTAGCGCGCCACTAAGGATGCGACGACCCGATCCTCGCTCACTTGCCACCGTATCCGGATCAAGATACGGCGCGCCACCAGGGGGGTGACGGGTTTGCAACCACATCCGGGTTCCGATGTGGCGCGTCGCTGAGAGGGTTACGCCCCAACGAAAATCTTTTGGGTTTTATCTCCATAATAAGAGTGGTGAGTTTTTACGTTGGCTCGCCAAACCTATCACAACCCTCCTCCTTTACCTGGACCGGCTATGTTGAGACAACATAGGCGGAGTTACACTTCAACACAAACGACCCTTTTTAGTGGTGGCGAGAAGTTTCGTTAGATTTCTAGACCAACTCTCTTCCCCGTGCCTCGCCGTGGATCTCGGGGTAGTGCCGGCGATTGTAACATCCCCGGGTGGTACAGAACTCTATATTGTCTATGCTCATCCTGCTTAGCCCTATTGCAGCCTATCAAGTACTTTCTTTGGTGCCTGCATGGAGAACGTACCCAGTGCACCAGCCCAACTGATGCACCGGCTGCACCAATGGCTTTTGAGCTGTTGCCTGTTGGACATGGAACTGAGGGTTGGGAGTAGGCTGCAAGATGGACTGATCAAACATTTGCAAAAAGGACCTCATACTATGCTAAAATCAACCCCTGCTTCACTCTCCTTTCCTATAATTGAATCAATGTCATTTCTTTCTCCAAACATAAATATGTTCATATATGTTGAGCCATACGTCTGAATTTGATTTTAATCTGACCACCATTTTTCTTTTGAAGAGATGTTTGAAACAAGATCAATGTTGAATATATTTTTCAAAATTGTCTTTTTTTTTCAAACTTAACCATAACACATATTTTTTATATTAAAACTTAGATTTATTTTATAAGTTCTGTAACTTTGCCTCTCCCTCCATACATCGATCCCACGTACATATGCTTAAATTATGTTACAAAAATATAAGAAATAGAATTTCAAAAACATATTCAACACCGATCTTGTTTCAAAGATCTCATCAAGACAAAGTTGCCAGTCAAGATGGAATCGAAACCAGACATTTGCTTCAAAATATATGACCATTGTTGTGTTTGGGCTAAAAAAAATTAAACGCACAGATTTATTGATGGAAGAGTGGGATGTGAAGTGCGGGTTGAAACTACAAGGTTGCTTCTGCAAATATGATGTGGTCCAACTTTTGACCAAAATCTGATCCGTTGCTTTTTTCATCTAGTGGTCCAAAAGCTATTGGTGCACCTGGTTCACAGACTGGGCTGGTGCAGCGGATATGTTCTTGCCTACATGTCCCAAGCTTAATCACATGCACTGTTTGTTCCATTGCTTTTTCTTGTCGAACACACATCTAAACGCTCGTCATTTTGTATGAGAAGAACGGCACACTAAAACTGCAGAAGTTGTAGAGGTATCTGGTGGTCTGGCTTGCAACGACAATCTCCAAAGCTCTTTAGTTCCAACCAACTTCTCACTGCTCTGCCTCGATCAATATCACCTCAACCAAAGCCCCGTTAAAGATGCACAAGTAGTGCAGAAGTGGAATCCGCTAGAGTCAGGATGATGGGTGTATGCTCTGCAGCTGTTTCAAGCCATAAATTGAGCTTGTCGTCTACAGGTCCAATACTCCCAATTTTGGCACCATTGCAGCGGCTCAATAGGTTTAAGATTCATTAGCTTTCTCATTCTACTCTTTCACAGAGTAATGCTGAACATCAATTTGAAAGTGATGATAGAAGCAGGAGTTCCTTCAGGCTGTTAGATTTATATACATTTAGCCGTGTTCCCCTTTGTATTTCTCCCTTTCTATAAGGGGTCTTCTGCATATTATACCACATCTGTACGTGTATATATACTGGCCTATGGCCACCTGGAAATACAATAACAACAACAACAACAACAAAGCCTTTAGTCCCAAACAAGTTGGGGTAGGCTAGAGGTGAAACCCATAAGATCTCGCAACCAACTCATGGTTCTAGCACATGGATAGCAAAGCTTCCACGCACCCCTGTCCATGGCTAGTTCTCTGTCGATACTCCAGTCCTTCAGATCCCTCTTTACGGACTCCTCCCAGGTCAAGTTCGGTCTACCCCGACCTCTCTTGACATTATCGGCGCACGTTAGCCGGTTGGCATGCACTGGCGCTTCTGGAGGCCTGCGCTGAATATGCCCAAACCATCTCAGATGATATGGCCACCTGGAAATACAAGTTGCATATTTCCTAACACAAGCATCCAAGAAAGAAGTAAAGATCGAAATCGACCTTTCCAAGAAGAATGCCAAGTAAACAGATTTTTCAGAGTACTCGCCAGAAGATGTCCACTGTCCAGTGCCAAAACAAATGATCCTCCAGCTCTTTAGATAATCATATTTGATTGACTATGGCAGCTAGGTTAGGGTACCCCATGATTCCCTTGGACACCAAGCTCGTTTGTGATGTCGTGTACCCATAGGCCTTGAGGTAGATCCTCGCTCTGTCATCCCCCAAACTGTGTGTGTGTGTGTGCGCGCGCGCGCGTGTATCTGCCAACTGCCATAGAACCATAGTTGTGAGTGTTAAGGAGTAATAGTATAGGTCCAGGTCTCTCTACGTAGTCGTATTAGTCTATATTTCATTTCTTTTACCTCAAGTCTTTTGTTCTATATATTTGCCCCATGGGCTTTGCATTACAATCTGGTATCAGAGGCTAGGTTTCTCTCTCTCATGTGCAACACATGCTCTTCTTCCCCACAGATCAGTTTTTTTTTTGTTAGCATTAGTATCGGTATATGTCTCTTTATGTAGTCATATTAGTCTTGATTTCCTTCCGTACCCCAAGTCGATTGTATTATATATTTCCCCCTTGGGCTAGGCAATACATCTACGTTGCTCCTCTAGCATGGTACCAAAGCCCAGGTTTAGTTGTTTTTAAGCACACCACTGCTCGTGCTCTCGGCCGATTTGAGTCCGTGACCAAGGATAACAGCGAGTTCCATGGTTGATTGCCCATTAATCCATCTGTCCAGCTAGAATCTCATTTGCTCCTCGTTGCCGAAGATCGCCGTTGGTGATGCATGTAGCATCAACATGACAATCCAGCTTCAATTCATCCTCAACTACTGAAAGCTACAATTCCTCCACTACACAGATTGGGCTTTTGGGGAGAAAGAAACTCTTTACACATCCATTATGCTTTTTCAACAAGAGGTCCCACATAAAACAGTAAGTTTTTTTCAAAACCTTCCTTTGGAAGGCCAGGAGATCATCTTACCTTGAACATTACAAGGCAATGTTCTGTTTAGGACAGACAATAAATTCCAACTTCATTGACCCAAAATATAGCTAACTTTAAACAATGTGTTTTCCCTGCAATCTAATAGATCTTTTCATATCTTCATCTGCAAACTTAATGTTTCCATCTGCAGGATAGACTTGGAGCTATTGAAGAGCATTCTGATCTCGGTCAAGGTTTCCATGTCGCAGAGAAGGATATGGGTATTAGGGGATTTGGAAGCATGTTTGGTGAGCAACAATCTGGAGACGTTGCAAATGTTGGCATCGATCTGTTCTTTGATATGCTTTTTGATAGCTTGTCCAAGGTATCGTCATTTTAGTCAACCGCAAGTTCTGAGAGGTGTGCCTCCCATTTTAATTAATACTAGATGATACCCCCGCGTTGCTGCAGGAATTAGTTGCAATATACTTGAATGCGATTTGGTTGTAGAAAGCATGAATATTAGAACTAAAGCTGAAAAATATATGATTTATTGTACTTGATTATTGTATAGTTATAAAATATTTATTGAATATAAGTACCATACTAGCACAATATAACATTAAATTCCATGCATGGTTGGATTTTGAGGTGCGCCTTTTCCCATACATGGTTGCATGTTGAGGTGGCATGCTTGCATGTTGAGATAAATAAGTTAGTGGGGATCATCTGTTTAGTTATATACTCCCTCCTTCCCAAAATAAGTGTCTCAACTTTAGTACAAAGTTGTACTAAGGTTAAGACACTTATTTTGGGACGGAGGGAGTATGATATATGATATATTGCTTTCCACTATCACAAAAGCTACCTACTTGTTCTGTTACAGAAAAAGTCCAGTTTAGTCCCTCAAACTATTCATAAGGAGTGTTTTACCATTTAGTCCATTTTGTGTCTCACCTAACCACCTCAACTTTTAAAACTGCATCACTTCACCTTTTACGATGATTTCTAAGGTGTTTATGCCCTTGTAGCAGCCACTGAACCTGGTTTTGCATATGTGTCAGCTGCATCATGCTTTCGTCCTCTCCAACTCCCATATCTCCCTCGCAAAATCTGTTATATGTCGCCGCTTATTTTTTTGTCGAGCATGTGTTCTCATGCTCACGTTAATCCAAGCATCTGATACTTCATCAACATGCTCTTTGCTGATGGGCCATAGAATTTAGTGCCCTCATGCTCACGTTGATCCAAGCATCTGATACTACATCAACATGCTATTTGCTGATGGGCCATAGAATTTAGTGCCCATTCTCCAACTAGAAAGGTAAATCCAAGCATGCATCTATCCCCTTGTTCTCGGACCCCCTCTCTGGTTAGGACAGTGAGGCTGCCTGTGGTGGCCCCAAAGGCACTTTGTGTTCGTGGGCGCTACTACCTTTAGAAAACCATTATAGTCGGTAGAGTGAACTGGTGTTGGAAGTGGGGTTAAGCGAGATGGAAAATAGTTAGGTGTCAAGTACCCCTCATTGATAGTTCCATGGAGTAAAGTGGACTTACTCCTTCTATGATCATCGTTGTTCCATGCTGCCTAGTGGATTTGGCAATCAGTTTATTTTTATATCCTCTTAGATAACCAACACAAAAACTGAACCATTTCTTTGCACCATTCACGGTCCAAGTCTTGGCACATTTTATAAGCCATATCCGGTTATGTAAAGGCTGTTCATAATACAAGCTATTATTCTACTTCCCATATATGTATTTATGTATTTGCATTGGTGGTGCTAAACCGCTAGTTCATGTTGGAATTGATCTTGTTATTGGTGTTAAGCATATAGGATTAGATCATGTTTAATTTGTTGTATGGTGTCATAGCCATGTAGAGTTGCATCAGTGTTACTAAGTTATGGTTAGTTGCATGCTCGGCAACATGGTGTAGCAGCTGAATCAGCAGCACAGAGATAGAGCGAGTGCATGCGAGTGGATCGGAAAGCTAGGAGATGAGCGGGCGTGACTTTGCTTTAGTTAGACTTAGTCATGTACGTGTGTATTAGGTGACCAAGGGACTAGTGCATGTGGAGAGATGTGACCTACGTGCACATGTATTAGTGTGGTCAGGCTGTGTTGGTGTGAGGCTGCATGCATACAGTTTGTTTGGCCGAGTCGTTGCCGTTGAGGAGAAGCCGTGCAAGTGCCGGACGTGTGCGTGTGTAGCTAGCCTGAGAGAAAAGTGGATCAAGCAGTTGTGTGCTTGACCATGTGTGTGCGTGCGCGTGAGTTATATAAAGCCATGTAACCAGGTTGGTTAGTATGTGATGAGAGGAAAACGCTCTGGCTAAAAGGCATCAGCCGAGCACCAGATAAATTCCTGCGTGTGTGTTCTTCTTTTGTTCACCACCCTTGTGTTAATCTCCTGGGCTATAAGACAGCTGTTCACCTGGTGCTGTGTTACGATGCGGTAGTCGTCACATGGTTATATATTTCCTTGTGGTTTCTTGTGGCGCATATACATCGCATAATGTTTATTAGTGTCTCGTTCATGGGGTCTATATCATGGTGAGCTTTATGTCTTGTAGTTATTCATCGGAGGAAAACCAATGCATTTCCATCTTTGCCCTCATTGTGCGTGCAATGTATTTGTATTTCAGTATTGTTATTTTAAAGATGTTTAACTCATTCTGTGAGCCAAATTTCCTTCTAAAAATTATGTCATGGTGTGTTTTTTGATGTGATTATTTTGAGTCTTGACAATTTTTTTTTCTGCTTTTAGGTTGATCACTTTCGTCTTAAACCCATTCCTTATAAAGATGTTCAGGTAAACCTAAAACATCTCATTTGTTGTGTCAAATAGCTTCATGTAATCATGACTAATTTCATTCAAATGATTTTTTACCTTCTTGTATTCATGAATGTTACTCCCTCTGTAAAGAAATATAAGAGCGTTTAGATGACTACTTTAGTGATCTACACACTCTTATATTTCTTTAGGAGGGAGTACATCTGATTTGCTATATTCTTTCCACAGCTGGACATTAACATTTCTCCGCATCTCTCTTCTGAATACATAAGTTATCTTGAAAATCCTGTTGAATTGCTCAATGAAGCAGCGAAAGCTGCAGAACAAGATATATGGAACTTAATGCAATTCACAGAAGATCTTCGTCAACAGTATGGGAAGGAGCCCCGTGATATGGAGGTCTGCTGTTGCTAAAATTTCATGTGGATATTAAGTGTTGATGATGTTAAATTTTTGTCCCTTCTTTTTTGTGTAGTTGCTATTAAAAAAGCTCTATGTAAGGCGGATGGCAGCAGATCTTGGTATCAGCCGGATATATCCATCTGGCAAAATGATCATCATGAAAACAAACATGAACAGGAAAGTTTTTAGGCTCATGGAAGAAACCATGGCTTCTGAGACGCATCGCAATTCTTTGTCATTCACTGGAAAGGAAATTAAGGTAAATATCAACAGTCTCCACATAGATCCGCTGTGAAAAGTAACAATGTGCAAGGGACAATGGTATGTAATACGGACTAGTATGCGAGAAACCCCACTTGAAGGAATCACTGAAAAATGTTGGTCTGCTAGGTTCATACATAATGGATTAGAGTCTACAATGCTTTTACATAACGGATTAAAATCCACAATGCTTAATACTCCCTCCGTCCCAAAATAAGTGTCTCAACTTTGTACTAGCTCCAGTACAAATTTGTACTAAGCTCAAGACACTTATTTTGAGACGGAGGGAGTAGTTTCATGTCCAGGAATCCATTGAATAGTGCTCCCTCTGTTCCCAAATATAAGGTATTATTTTTTTCAAAAAGTCAAACTCTTCTATGCTTGACCAAGTTGTTGATATTTTTTCCATAGAAAACTTGGTCAAACATAGAAAAGTTTGATTTCTTGAAAATAATAATACACCTTATAGTTTGGAAAGGAAGGAGTACTAAATAAGTGAAAATAATTGGTTGCCGACACGCGATAGCACATTGACTCCATATATCCATAAGTTCTTCTATATTGCCAGTGTTGTACGGTTAATTTGTTGCATATTATTTGACATGTTCTCTTTTGGTGTCATGTTTTATGCATATACTTCATTTCCCCCTGAAAAGGACTGTAAACGCTGGACATGGCTTGCATGCTCATTGGTTTTGCTCCCATCCGTGCTCCACACCTACTTAATGAGCATTGGACAATTGTCTCCCTTTCGTCTCTCCAAACGTGTTTTCCCTTGAAAAAACAAATTGTAATACTATCAGAAATACCGATTGTTCTCGTAATACTAGGACAACATTTAAACTGGAGGGAAATATACATGGTTGAGCGTGCCAATGCATCCAGAATACATGGCTGAATGCCACATCTCTTAATCATTTTACTAATACATACAAAACCATAGAAAATGTACCACTAATACAAACAAGAACAGATGAATTAACCAGACGGTAACAGAACAAATTAGCGACCTGGAGGCTGAAGCTCATCAATCAGCGACATTGGCCTTACCACAGCTCGAAGAAGAGGCAAATCCTTCAAATCACCAGTGAGCTGGAGTTGAAGCGAAGCAACCTCTCTTGTTCTCTGATGGCTTCTTCAAGGATTGATGCAGGGAACCATGAGGATCATGCCGAATTCACTCATAATTTTTCTTCAAGGTCTCATCCAATCGTATCCACTCTTGTGCTTCCCATCCTGCAATTGTAACCTATGCACAACTGGTGTTGAATCGGCCACCAAGCTCTTCCATGATGCAGTATCCTCAACTTGTCCACATATAATTTTACTCTGTATTGTTCGATAATACTCTTGAAGGGGAGCCTTGGCACAGCGGTAAAGCCGTTGCCTTGCAGAAATGCAGGGAAAGGCTGCATAGAAAAGACCAAAAGTGGTCGGACCCTTCCCCGGACCCTACACAAGCGGGAGCTACGTGCACCGGGCTGCCCTTTTTTTGTTGTTGGATAATACTCTTATAATGCAGGTAATATAATTTTAAACCCTGTTCCATAAATCCATTCAAATCACGGATTGTGAGTGCAATACCTTGTTCAACAATTCAGGTTCAGCAAGTTATGTGCTGTCATGTGTCTGTGCACCTAAAGTGTTGCTCGAGTCTTTCTTAGTTACCTACATAAAAACAGATGAAGAAATTACATTTAACAAAAAGACAACATAACTTTAGATGTATGTTTCCTTTGCAAGGGAGATAAACTTGTGTACAGAACCAGCTTTTACTGCATTAAGGTTGTGACCAAAGTTAATACAGATTACTGAAAGGATGATTGTGTAAAGCACAAACCAGCATCCAAAAAAAATTCTTGATCAGGGAAAAGTAGAAAGTGAAGACAGACCCTTAAGACTATAAGGAGAAATGAGTTTATAAACTGGTATCACATCATAAGTCAAAGGTATGACAAGTCAAAGGTGCCATTGTACCAAAGCCTCCTTGGTTCTCCAACTCTTCTGACTACACAAATGACATAGCCACACAGCACACTTGCCTGATCAGACAAAAAGGGCACAATTCTGATTAAGAATTTGATCATCAGCAATGACTATCATCAGACTATAAAGTTTCCATTCTTGCTGGCCATAGCATAATTAAATTATCAAACAGTTTGGCCACTCCTTTATTATCAAGAATTCACAAATCCAAGAGATTGAATTATCTTAGATCTATATCATCACAAATATTTAGTATTCCAAATTGGGGACATGCTCCCCTTGACAAGACTACTCTTGACAAGACTTTTATAGTCCACACAAGCAAGTGCAACATTTATTTCCATACCCCATAGTAACTGATATTTGATAATCAAACTGAAGCTATAACTTTGAGAGATGGAAGGGTCAGCTAAAAGATTATATATATATACACACACACACACACACACACACACACACACACACACATATATATGTAAATATAAATATATATAAATTCTTTTTTGCAGGGTATATATATATAAATTCAAATTGGCGCCTTTGGTTCTTTGTACGACTGGTACTTTTTCTCCAGCTTCAGTTTAGTTGGTTGGACTACTTTCCGAGAATCAACTAACCGACAAATCCATAGCCCAGGTATGCGCCAGAGTTGCCACAACGACCGTAGCTATCAATGGAGGTGCCGAACTCTAGCGGTTTAAGTTTCCATGGTCACACCCGCCACCTTGGTCACCATCATAGCCATTGTAGCCGCTGCTGCCGCTGTTTCCTCTGTAACCATCGGCATAGGCAGTACTCTCATTGGAGTGGCCACCTCTGCCTTGTCGTGTAGCCTACACCGCAGAGCGTGAGTCTGTCACCTCATGCATTCGGTTTTGGACCATCCAAGTGCAAGAGAAAAAAATAATTTCGTAGTTTGATCATTGAGTGTAAAAGGTACACCGTGGGTTACTGGGCTTTGAAGAAAGAAAATGTTATATTCTAGACTAACATTAGATATGTTGATGGTTAGCCTAGAGTATGGTATCATGCATGACATGATTTTGATTTTCCTTGCGTACATCATGCATGTCTGTAGCTTTAGGGTGTGTTTGGTTCGAGTCATCAGCTGGAACATAATGGGTCCGTCCCGCCCCCATAGGCTATTCTCGCGTTTGGTTCAGTCGAGGAACGAGAACCCCTCGTTATAGAGAATGGCATATTCCCTCCATATGCGGAACCTGCTCGTACCTCCGATTTGATGGAATCACGTGGATCGGCTCTTTGATCTCAAACCCTCCCACGACTCACTCACCCCAAAGGCCCAAACCCCGTCTTATCTCAGCGTCGCCGCCCCTCTCGATCTTCCACCTGCGCCGGCGACTCCCATGGATCTCGCTCTCTCTGACGGCGGACTAGGAGCGCGGCGAGTGAGCAGGTACGGTGGCTGGTACGAGCGAGGTGGGCGGCGAGATGGTATCCGGCGGCAGCGGTGGCGATTGCCAAGGAAGCCATGACGTGGTGTGAACTACCTCCGCTCCGAGTCCTTCATCACGCCTGAAAAGAGCAGAGCGGTAGATTTTGTTGCCATTTGCCTGGGATTAGAGCAGCGGCCGCAACGCATCAATGCATCAGAAAGCACAGGAAAGGAGCAGCGGCCCTGGCAGTACGGAAGAGGAGTAGCGGCTGCAACCAGGGAGCTCTTGATCTCACCCATCTGGATTGATTTTAGGGACTAACTAGATCTCTGATGGCGCGCGTTGCCGCGCCCGGCAATTGTTACTATGGAATAATAGAATTTTACATAAATAAAGTGCCACAAGATATATTTTAAAATTTAGATGGTGCAAATAATGGAAAAATATTGTAGTGCTCAGCCATACTAAGTAATGCATCAGACTGGACAAACAACATTAGTATTGGTGAAGTAGTAATACCCTATTTATTGAGGATATCAAACATATCATGCATCAAATTTTGGTTCATTGCATATCAAAATTAAGTAGATCCTAGTATGACATGCCATATAAAAGGATAGCAATATGTGCAGATCTGGTGAAATGAGTCATACAACTTCTAGTTCATAAGCCATACATCAACAACTATAGCATAATGTACATCATACTGAGCCTAGGTAGCCAAGGAATAATAAGCCGTGCATAAGCATGGAACCTCGTAATTAGTTGGTGTTGTCTACTAGTATTGAGGAACAACCGCAAGAGTGATCTTGTTCATGGAGCATATGCTAACTATTTTCAGCTAGTCAAAACCTTGTCCACATCTGAGCATTTCCACTTCAATCAAAGTTAAGATAAATGACACGGAACCAAGATGTACCCGCAAAAAAAATAAGCATGCCTATTGGTGATTACTCCAAGGAAAATAAGGCACCTTAAGAAATGTATGAGTAGACAATAAGTGAAAAATAATATCATCCAAAACCATCTAGACAGTAACTCGGGACAACCGTACCAATTCAAATTTACAGAGTAAGAAACTACAAATTTTGCAATTATAGTTCTGCATAATCTTGATGCGCAGTAATTTGTTAGGCTAGAGAAATATACTGTTACATCCATGTGAGCTTCAAGAAAAAAAAAACTCTCAAAAGAAGATCCTGCAGGACTGAATTGACTCTGTTGTCAAACTGAGTTCCTTGATTCTTATTCTGCAGCAGATTTTCTTCTAGAATGAAGTCCTCCACAAACTAAACACTCAATACTTTGAAGGCAAAGAAGAAACACAATACAGTTTCACAAAACCTAGATAAGTTATTTTGAATAAACAGAAAAAAGAACTATGAAAATTGAAAATAACTTTATTTTAAATTCGAGCTTACCTTGATCGCAGTTAAGAACATTAGGTTGATACAACAGCTACTTATAGACTTGGCATAGCTCGTCCTCTGACTTGTGGATGAATTCTTGTTGATAATATTAATTGTTATTAACAGAATTGTCCTGAAGGTCCCATTTTCCATCTCCAAGCTTTGTTGTCCCAGTCCACTTTAAAAGAAAAAGCGGCATTGTTCATCTATAGGACTGTACTACAGACGCGGATATCAGTGCAAGAACATAATATTATCAGATACATTATCCTCTATAGCTCTACCATCTGATCATGTAAATTTACACTATACATTTTTACACGGAAATGAGGATAGCTCGTTTTGCCTGATACAACAGATCAAACAAAGTTATAACTGAATGTGTATTAAATCAAGAAAAACATGAAGAATTAGAAGGGGGGGGGGGAGTGTACCTGATACAACGAACAGATCAATTCAACCTCTAGTTCAATGTGTAAATTTGTAGGAGGAAGGTGACAGCTCAACTTGGCCATGGAGAGGAAGTGATGGCAGCAACACCACTGCATGTTCCTTGTGGTGACACTCCTGAGGGAAAGGCCGCGACGCTTGAATGGAGAGTGCAGCCATGGCACTGCGCACCGAGAAAATATCTGTTGTTGCTGTCGCCCCCGATCTGCGTTCTTGTGAGGGTGTGGACGGAGGGCAGAACAGGAACCTCAAGCTCATCGCCACCACTGCTATCATTCGTGTGGCGCGGACGGCGGAGTGGCAAGATGGAAGGCGGATGGAGGAGGCATGGTGGAGGTGGAGATAGTGGCAGCGGCTGCTCTGTACCTAGTTTTGCATGTATAGATCACGAGGCCCCGCAACCTGCCGGGATAAGAAGCGGAACGGGTAGAGCTTGAGGCATGGTGGAGGTGGAGGTATGCGGATGAAGGTCTAGGCAGGGAGCAAAGAGTAACGTACCTCCATTGGTCGCCGTCGACGAAAGGGGCCACCTCAGCTGCCATTAGTGCCATCCAGAAACTGACGCTTTACTGCTTGCTTCAATGCTAGCGGATTGTTTGAATAGCCCACGACGTGTCACTCAACAGCCGCATGCAGCACCCGTTCGCATCTCCCTGCCGCATCAGCTACAGAGGCGCGCTGGCGAGCGAGAAGCTCCGCGTAGGCCGGCGAGGCCCCGCAATGTATGCCTGGTTGATTTTTTTTTTCTCACAGAGCTCTGGCCTAGGTGAGCGTGTGTCCCTTCCGAGTCAGCAGTTTTTTTTAGGGGTTTCTCAGCCAGAAGGTGATTCTTTTTGCATGAGCCAGAGGGGACACCCAGAGGCCTTTTTCTGGCTGCACGGGAAGGATGGTAGAAGCCCAGTAGGCCCAAGTTTACCGCAGGTGCTAAAAAATGCCACCAGAGCAGCGGCCCAGCGCGGAAATTGCTCGTTCGCAGCGAACGGAGGGAGTGGACAAGTGATTAAGAGCAATCGGACGGCAGAAAATGCTTAAATCTGAACATCCAATGGCCCCGAATGCTAATAGCCTGAGAGGGCTGGAAAGAAAAGAGTCGGGAGTTATGAATCTTTAGCTTACCTAATTGTTCGCTGGAGTTATTACGAGGGAAAAGCTTCAGTCCAGCCATAGTACACAAAGACGGCACTCATGGGGTGCGGCAGCGTTGCCTGATGAACCTGATTGATACCTGCACCAAGAACTTCGCCTTAGCATTCCACAGAAGTGCATGCGATTTTTGAAGGATTAGGACATAGGGTATTAATTCGTAGGTGTTTGTCGTGTTATTCGAAGGAATACATGGCTATGTTAGCATAGCACAAATTTAGGATCTTTATTAGCAGTCAATCATTGAGAAAGATGGTTTTGATCCTTTCACATTGGTTATTGTCTAGGATTAAAGTGCAGGCGTGAAAGTAGCCTGAGCCTCAAAGATAGGGACCTCAGGACTTGAATTTATCTCTACCAATTTAAATATTTTATTCCAGGTATTACCTTATTAACAGGTTTGCTATTTCGTAGGCTGAACTTCTGGTCAATCTGCCAGACACACTACTTCTGAACTGGCTTTTTCATTGCTTAGCGGATTGCTATGCAATAATGCCAGCCCTTGTGAGATACTAGATTCTTTGATTGAAATGAAGGTTATGACAAGCACTATAACCTGGAATGAACTATTCATGTTCGAGAAAATGAAAAGGCAAGACACAGATATTCAATTAATCGGTCAATTTTCAGTTAATTGGCCATGGGACGGTCTCTTCTTTTGTTGGTGTTGTCACTTCAGGCATTTAATCAGCCATTGGTGTGTTGGTATTGTCACTTCAGGCAAACGTGTACCAATAATATGCAACATTGTTAAGAAAATCTGTGAAAGTGTAGTGTGACAGATTATACGTATACGTTAACTGGTATATTACCTTAAAGCTCCAGATTCTCCTCCAGTCCCCAGTACTTTCATATATGTCATTCGATATCTGACTTCCTTGGGAAAATTTTCAGGATGCCCAAACGGAAAGGCGTGAACTACATTTCTGCATCCACTGACAGTTTTGTTTAGCTAGCAGTGGCTGGTGTGATGCACAATTGATATCCTGAAGTGCTGTTCGTCAATGGCGTTAAAGAATTCTGGTTCAGATTCTTGTTGCAGAGAAGATCTCCAAGATTCTTCTGAGGCTTTCTGATGGAGAAAATCCAGCATTGTCACTAACAGGTGCATAGGGTTCATGACTGGTAACGTATAGTTTTGTAATCAGAGTGCGCTGTATTAGGTGGGGAGATTGAGTGATTGATTAGTAATCAGAATGCGCTGTCTTAGGCGGGGAGATTGGGTGATTGATTACTTTCCCTTTGATTCAGCAAAGGGTTGGTTTCTCTTTTTTAGGGGAACTAAAACTTTATTGATTAACTCATTCCAGAGGTATGATTACAGTGTCATGCGGCTCAAGTAGCCACATATGTCTAGGTACAAAGAGTATTCCACTAGACTATCAGCTTCATGATTTCTTGATCCGCTCTCATGACTGAAATTGCACTCAAAAGCTTGTGCATGTAGTCTGACCTCCCTAAGTATAGCTTCATGGGCATCTCCTGTGTTTGCCTTTTAAGTCATTGACTACCTTCCCACTCAATCTCTCCTTTAGTGCTAGTGATCTCCTTCAGTATGGCCCTTTCTGATCTCAAGTTCGAGCCTGGGTTGGCGTTCGAGGCCTTCATCTGGAAGCAATTTGGTGTCCCAGTGAATCACTTTGATGGTAGCAAGCTCAAGGAATTCGTCATGGTCGCAGAATTCTCTCGTTCAAGGCTTCGTATCAACATTCACTCGGCCTGTCTCATTCTGCAATCTTGTTTTGGAGGTCATGCTTCCCGTTTCAAGGTATCTTGTATGCAAAACTGGTCTTTCAAATTCAGTGTCGTCTCTAGAGATGTGGGTTTCGCTATCAACAAAGGTGGGAATTGTTTAAATGATCTCTTCAATGTGGGTTTCTTTCGTTGGGGCAAGGGAGGCCCGGATTTTCGCAAGGAATTCAGACTCTACCAACAAGAAATTGAGCTGGAATGGACCCTGGTTGATCGTTCCAAAGATCGTAGATCTCATGCCGAAGCAGTTCAATCCCCACAGATTTTTTCTTCAGGTGAATTGAATGTTCATCCTTCATGTTTACATGACTTTTGATAGTTTCTCAGTGCCTGATTCAATCAAGGTCGTCTTCAAACCCAATCTTAACTGAACCCAATAACATCGCTATTGTTGGGGCGAAATCTATGGGTATGCGAAATCTATGGGTATTCAAAATTCTGGGCTTGGCAATCGCTTAGGGGCCACTAAGGCCCATGATGACAGACCTCCCTTTTGTGTCTGTTGCCTCGCCACGGGTCACTTTTGGCCCAAATGCACTAATAGAATCCGCTGCCATGGATGCAATAGGATGGGCCACGTTAAGATTAATTGCAGAATGCGTGGCACAATTAATGTTCCAGGTTCCAATCCTGTGCCCGTCAACCAGCAGCAAAATCCGAGGGCTATAGATTCTCAAGCGAACCGACAGCGGCACGCAATCGAGCCCAGTCCAGTCAAATCAACATGACTCGCGAGCTTCGGGGCCACCTAGCACGAGACAGCCACTCGGCTCGATGCCTCCAATTCCCACCGCATAGTTGCTCCCCTGCGACACCCGCATTCATCGCATGTGGTTTCCTCTGTTGCTCCCTCGAGCTCGCCGACGTTGCTAGAGATGGCTACGTCTCCATTCGATCCCACCCCGTTATCCTTGTTAGCTGCCATGCCATTGAGGTCGACGGCAGGACCGCTCACCATCGTGTAATCCATGGTGCTCTTGCTCCTGCCAACGAAGACCTCACCATTGCTACAATCATTCCAATGCCAGAAGGTGAGGCTGCTTTCGTCAATGTTCAAGAAGTTCTGCATGATTTCCTTCATTCCAAGCGCATGGGTGTCACTTCTATCTCTCGATGCCCATTTGGACAAGCTTTTGTGAGATTGGTTAGCGCGGCAGATTGGGATTTCCTGGTTAACAGAGGCCCACATGCTTTTGGAGACATCCATATTGTTTTCCAAAGGCGCAATGAGGGGATGAAGTGGAGAAACTTTGAACTTACTAGGGATGTCTGGTTACTGATTGTGGGTTTCCCTGCTGATTTGCGCTTGTTCCATGAAATCTCAAATGACGTTCCTGGTTTTGGACAAATGATGGTTTGGGATAGATTTAAATCATTTGATGCAGCAACCGTTGTCCGTGTCAAGATTGATGCGCTTCGTGATGTTCCGGCCAGTATCTTGATCTCTGGTGCAAAGAACTTCAGTGGGCAGTCTTGGACCTGTTCGGTGATCATCTTTGACATGCCCATTGGTAATCCTCTGCCAGATGAAGATCCGGTGCCTTCGAATGGAAATCCTCACCCCAGATCGCAGGAGCAATTCCATCAGCCCAACGAAAACCTACTTGTAGGACCTGTTGGCTTTCATCTTATGTAACATGATGATAATGTTCTAGAGCAAGTGGAAGAGGATGAAGGATGGGGGCATTGGGCTATGCCTCAGCAGCAGCAGCTAGTTGACCAGGAGATCCAAGCTGGTGACTTTTTGGAGCTGAATGATTTGCTTGAACCACTAGAGGAGGAAGTGCCCATTCCTTTATTTGCAGATGGCAGTGATTTGACTTTATCTCTTGGTCTGAATATTGGAGTGCCCCCTGGGGAAGCTCACCCTGACAGCTCTGTATTTGGAGGCCCTCCCCCTCAGAATCTTGAAGAACTTCTAGCTTCTCTGGTCATCCTAGATCAACACCCAGAATTTCAGGCAAATTTCGACCTTAACTTGCCAATTCCAGAGCTAGCTGGAGTTGCAGAGGCTCATGTTCTGGAGCAGACTGCTCTGCAGCCCCACAATGACAACTTGTTGCATGATTGCAACAACTTGTTGCAGTTCAACAGGAAGATGCCATTACAGATATGCTGCAAGTAGTCCCGGAAGCTCCTCATTTGACTCTACTTCCACTAGATGATAGCCCTGGCTCTGCTAATGTTTATGCTATGAAGGTCAACCAAAACATTGACTGTGCACCTCCAAAGCCTACCAATTCTGCCCCAGAAGGAGTACAGTTGGACAACAGTGAGAACAACATTATGGCTCAGGAAGACACAACTGGTGGCAAATCTTATTCCACAGGATGCACACACTGCTTCTGACAGCTCTGAAGGTACCAGTCTTGGGCCCCCACCTGGATTCCCTCTCCTTGTTTTCAGTGTTGCAGTTACTGTTTCTAATGTACAAAACCCAAAGCAGTGGGATCCTCAAATTAGAGACCTAATAGCAGGCACCTCTTTGCCAGATGCAGGAGATGATTTCCTGTGTAAGGTCTGGAGCTGTGGAACAAGCACTTTAAGCCTGCTGATGGAATGGACAGAGTGGTTCAGGTACCATGTGAATGGTTTAAATTTGTCACTGTTGCTCTCCTAACACGTGATAGCTTTGACTAGGCTAAATAATTGTCATCTTCTCAACTCTGGAATTACATCATTGAAGGATATGTACACAAGCTCATTCCTTTTGCCTTCCCTGACTCATGCATTTCTGCTCATATACCTACTTGTCAGCAGATTAGCCTGGAGCAGGAAGTTTCTTCAGCCCAACAAGCTATAACACCTGCCCGCAACAGTGTGGTGGATGGTCAAGGAGCACACTTGGCAAGCACATCTGCTGTTTATGCTAGAAAGAAAAGAAAAGACAAGGCACCCATATGTGAAACTGAGGTATGGAGAAGTTATAGATTGCAGGAGCTAACAAAGGTTTTAGATGGAAAGTTTGCAAAGATAAAAATTGCCTCCCATGCAGTACTGACCCACCTGCTTTACCCTTAAGAGTTATTAAAAACCTTTATGTTTCCTTTTGCAAGGCCAATGTTAAGGATTGCACAGAGGAGATGCTTCAGTGGCCCAAGAAAAAGGAGACAAAGGGTACTGCTAAGGAGGTGCAGAAGAAGCCTGCAATCTTCATGCCCTAGAATTTTTTAGTTTCAGTTATGCTGCTATGTAATGATGCTGGACCTGATTATTAGCACTTTTATTAGTGGGATATTTATTTTAAATTGAAACCTTACAGTATGGGCTGCCTTTTGTTCAAGTATTGTAAGAACTTTGTCAGATGATATGGCTGGAAACTTCTCTTATCTCAGTCCTGCTTATTCCATTTTTTGGGGAGATATTAGTGACACTTGCACCATTTGGAATGGTTTTTGTGCTGTGCTTGACTGTTATTTGGTCATTTGTCATGATTTGAGATTTTGTTTGAAAGTGATGGATCAGTTATGGATGACTTCTGCTATTGTCACACTGTGGGCTTTTGAAAGTTAACTGGACCATTGAGCTGGTTATAGTTTGTTTGATATCACATCTAAAGGACATAATCACAGACCTTGCAGCTACACTTCATCAAGATTCAAATGAACATTTTGAATTGGAATATTAGGGGCATTAATGATTCTAACAAATGGCTGGCTCTGAAGAATAAAATTGCTGAGTCCAATGCTGACATCATCTGCATTTAAGAAACCAAAAGAGAATTTTTTTGATGCAAGATATCTCAAGAATTTTTGTCCTAGAAGGATCAATCAATTTGAGTTTCTAACCTCGGTAGGTGCTTCGGGAGGACTACTTATTACCTGGAATGGCTCTCTGTTTACAGGGGAAAATCTTTTTCACAATGATTTCTCCCTATCTGTTCGTTTTACATCTGCTATGCTTGGAGATTCTTTCATTCTTTGAAATGTCTATGAGCCCTGGACCAGAAAGATCTCAATTCCTGAATTGGTTCAAAGATATTCAAATGCTAGTAGATACTAAATGGATTATCATGGGTGATTTCAACTATGTCAGATTTCTAAGTGATAGAAACAGGGCTGGAGGCAACTTCACAGAGATGTTACAATTTAATGAGGCCATCAATGCCCTAGCTTTGGTTGAAATCCCTCTGAAGGGTGGAAATTACACTTGGAGTAATATACAAGATGCCCCTCTTTTAGAGAAGCCGGACTGGGATTTTACTTCAAAATCTTGGACCAATGAATTCCCCAATACATTGGTCTTGCCCCTTGGCAAACTAATCTCTGATCACACCCCATGTTTGATCCAAATTGGTACACACATTCCTAACAAAATATTCAGGTTTGAAAACTTCAGGATGAAGTACAGGGTTTTAAAGAGGTGGTCGAGCAAAACTGGGAGCAGGAAACCCACATCATAAATTCTGTTAAGAGAATCTCAGCTAAATTTAAGAGATTAAGAAAGTGTCTCAAAATCTTGGCTAAAACAATTTCTCAACTGAGCATCTCAATCAAAAATACTAATGAGGTGATTCTTCTTGATACTATAGAAGAATTCAGGCCTCTAGCTATCTCAGAATGGAATGGCAAGAACTTTTTGAAACACCATTTGTTACAACTAATGGAGTGGCAGAGGATCTACTGGCAACAAAGATCTACCATTAGGTGGGTCAAATTTGGAGAAGCTAATTCAAAGTATTTTCAAGCAAAGGCCACAATTAAATACAGAGCGAACCACATTGATAGTCTGCAAGACGAGGCTGGTAATATTTGCAGGGAACATAATGTAAAGGCTAGTATCCTCTTAAATGCTTTCAAAAAAAGGCTTAGCACATCCACTCCTACTTTTAATATCCTCGAATTGGACACTTTGGTTGATAGAACTACTGATCTAACAGTTCTGGAGCAACCTTTCTCTAAAGCTGAAATTGATAGAGTGCTTCAGAATCTGCCTGCTGATAAAGCCCCTGGGCCTGATGGTTTCAACACTGATTTTGTTAAATTCTGTTGGGACATCATTTCCCCAGATTTCTATGCATTGATAGATGATTTCTTCAAAGGAACCATCAGTTTGCAGAGCATCAACATTTCTTATATTACACTCATTCCAAAGAAAGATGCACCAGCTACACCAAATGACTCCAGGCCCATTTCTCTACTCAACTGTTCCATAAAGATTATCACCAAGCTACTTGCCAACGGACTACAGATAGTAATTCTGAAGCTGGTTCATACAAATCAATATGGGTTCCTTAAATCAAGATCTATCCAGGATTGCTTGGCCCTGGGCTTATGAATATCTCTACGAGTGTAAAACTTCTAACAAGGAATTGATTCTCCTCAAGTTAGAATTTGAGAAGGCCTTTGATATGATTGAGCATCAAACCATCAAAGATATTTTAGTTGCTCGAGGCTTTGGACCTAGATGGCTCATGTGGATGGATATGGTTTTCACATCTGGCTTCTCTCCTGTGCTCCTCAATGGTGTGCCAGGAAAACAATTTCTCTGCAAAAGAGGTGTCAGACAAGGAGACCCTTTATCCCCACTCCTATTTGTACTTGCTGCTGATCTGCTCCAAACAATTCTAAATAAAGCAATGGTGACAGGCCTCATTTCAAAACCTCTTTAGCTACACCCCTGCCTTGATTTTTCAGTGATCCAATATGCTGATGACACGGTCTTAATCATGCCTGCATGCAGAATTCAATTAGAACAACTCAAGGATCTCCTGATGCATTTCACTGCTTACACTGGCTTAAGAATCAACTTTGAAAAGTTTGCAATGATTCCAATCAACACACTAGAGCACAAGATGCACCTTCTGGCCAACATCTTGGGATGTTCTATTGGCAGTCTACCTTTCACTTATCTTGGTTTACCTCTTAATCTACTCAAACCAAAGCTAGAAGACTTTGCTCCTATCATTAAAGGGATTGACCGAAGACTAGTTGGCTGCTCCACACTGCTATCTTGTGGGGATAAACTCACGCTCATTAAGTCTGTTTTCACAAGCTTGCCAACTTTTCTTATGAGCACACTTTCTCTACCTGCTGGCATAGTTGATCAGATCAATAAATTCCTCAGATTGTGCTTTTCGAGAAAGTATGGTGTTGAAGAACGAGGTCCTACTTTGATTGCTTGGGCGAAAACCTGTGTCCCCAAAGATCAAGGAGGTCTGGGAATTTTAGACATTACCACTCACAACAAATGCCTTTTGATGAAACACATCCATAAATTTTTGAACCACGCAGAACTCCCCTGGGTGAATCTTATTTGGGAATCTTACTATCCTAATGGCATCCTTACCCCCAGACCATTGGGTTCATTCTGGTGGAAAGGAATCCTCAAGTTGCTTCCTTTATTCAAACTTTGGGCTAAGGGAGAAGTTGGGAAAGGTAACTCCATAAACTTCTGGCAGGATAATTGGGGCCATGATTCTCTTCAGCAAAAATACCCAGAGCTCTATTCTTTCTCAACCAAGGCAAATTTAACAGTGCAAGATTTTCTACAATTAGAAAATCCCCTAGAACACTTTCACACACCCCTCTCCATCCAAGCTTTGCAACAATTCCAAGAACTTTAGATTATTCTCCAAAGTACTCAGCTCTCTACCAACCATGATAATTGAAGCTACTCCTGGGGATCAACATTCTCCTCCATAAAGATGTACAAGTGCTTGGTTGAGAAAGAACGCACTCCACCTCCCATTTTCAAAAAGATTTGGAAG
Organism: Triticum aestivum; assembly: GCF_018294505.1. Classification (NCBI taxonomy): domain Eukaryota; kingdom Viridiplantae; phylum Streptophyta; class Magnoliopsida; order Poales; family Poaceae; genus Triticum; species Triticum aestivum. The sequence continues at coordinate 315,276,223 of NC_057804.1, read as the reverse complement.
AATGCAGCTATACTAAGATACAAGATCTTTTTCTGGCTCAAGTGAAAATCCTTTCACCTGCCTTCTTATGATTGTGAGACCTGCTAGCTCAGCACTGAAGAAACAACCTTACACCTTTTTTGGGACTGTGATTTCGCCCAAGATTGCTAGAACTCCATCCTCGGCCAGCGAAGACGAGGCATCTCAATCTTTGATGAAATAATTCTTCTCTCAGAAGCCTTTCCGCCAACATTGCTATGGAAATTTTGATCATGGGTTATTGGAACATCTGAATGCAGCGCAATGGGAAAATCTTCAAAGCTCAGACCCCTTCCACTCATGAGTGGCGAAGGGCACTTAAGGCATCGCATCAAGAATAAGTTTGAAGCTCTATTTGTTAATTGGATTGACCAGTTTCTGAATTAGCTGGCCATGTTGCCGTTTGGGTTCGATAAAACTGGAGTTGGTTGAACTCCTTGTAACACTTTTGTACATTCTATTAAATATAATTTTACCGTAGAATGATTGTTCTATGGTTTCGGTTCAAAAAAAAGTCATTGACTACCTAAAGATAGTCTGACGAAACCATAATCCTTTTTAGCATTAAATCATCAACAAGTGCCAGTGCTTCACGCACTGCTAATGTCTCCAAAATCATCTAGTTTGAAATCCCTGCCCAGGTGATCTAAGACGATCCCATAAATTTTCCTTATCATTCTGGCAAACAGCTATGTTAGAAGGATAGGGAGGGTTTGGTGGAATCGATGGATTGTATTATTGAGCCTTGAGGGTGATTATATATTGAGTACAAGACTTTGAGGGCAAGACGCCTCTCCAAGAGATAAGGTAGGCTAGAGATAAGGTAGGAGATAAGTTACAAATCCTAGACTACTAAATACATGTATCCCAAATATATCTCTAGCATCTCCCCGCAGTTGTAGCAGTAGCATTGCGAACAACAGGAGCGTCGCAGACGGTCAGACTGGAGAGAATAGAAGCTGACGGGCTGACATTCCCCTATAGTTGTAGCAGGAGCGTCATGGACGGTGTCGCGTCGCGGACGAGTTGACTGTAGAGGAACCGACGAGTTGCTCAAGCGAGGCGATAGCCCTTTGTCGATGTCGAGGTAGCCGAGAGCGTAGGGTGGTGTAGCCGTGGTCAAGGTAGTCGTGCAAAGAATGCCATGGTCAATGTCGAGTCGAGGTAGCCGGTGTCGTGGAAGTCGCCGTGGATCCGCGGACGCAAGGAGGCGCTGTGTTAGTCATGGGCGCAATGGTGTTGAAGATGTGGTGCGCCGAGAAGACATTGTTGACGACGCGTCGCGCAGGTTTACCGATCTTGGGGACCCATCATGGATGAAGGCATGCATCGGTGTTGCCAACACCGGGCATGCGTAGACGGACGAAGATGAAGTTGACGAAGCGCCGCACCATGTTTGCCAGGCCCGGGGACACTTTGTCGACGAAGGCACACATCGGTGTTGCCAGTACCGGGCATGCATAGACGAGGGACCTGCACGAGCTGTATGCCATGTCGAGGAGTAGGAGGGGCCAACAGAGAAGAACTCGACGACGGTTGCGGTGCCAAGCGGCGCGGGGCCATGTCGCCAACAATGATCAGAGTAGACGAAGTGGCCGGGGAAGATGACAGCGACTCTGGTGACGAGCTGGTGCTGGACGAAGACGAAGGGGGTGGACTGGCGGCGCGCCTCGGGTAAGCGAGTTGCAGCGGCGGCCTGAGGAGGCGACGACGACCAAGTTAGGAGCGGGACGGCGGTGCTCGAAGTAGGCGAGAAAAACCCAACAGTGTGACGAAGACCGACGCAGATGGTGGCATTCCCGCGCCGAGGAAGGTGGCGCGGCGCATACCACATGAAGTCAACGCACAATGATGACAGAGTGGATCGCGGGCCGCGACGTTACGACATGAAGGGGTGACGCAGCGGTAGCAGGCGGGTTGGGGCGACGGCGGGATGGCCTGGGGGCGGTGGCAGGGACCGCGGGCCACGACGCTATGGCCTGAAGGGGTGGCGCAGCGAAGAAGTGTGGGTTGGTGCAACCGCGGGGACGGCCTCAGGGCGGCGGCGAGGACCGCGTGTCGCGACACTACAACCCGAAGGGGCGACACGGAGGCCGTGCACGAGAGGTGCAACCGCAGGAAGAACCACGGTGCGGCGGCGCTGCGGCCCGATGGGGCGACCCAGCGGCAGCCCGATGCTCGATCGGTGTAGAGGCACGCTGTACTCGGGACACTTTACGGGACCTGCGAAGGCGTGCGCAACCGACTGGTTAGGTCAGTCGCACAGTGTAGATGAGGCGGACCGCGGCGGCGGGGGAGTGATCAATCCGATCACACATGATGTCAGGGATGCCGCCTGGTAGAGGCGGGGTGGTGGCGGAGTTCAAGCTGAAGCTGGCCGCAGCGACCGGTGTAGGACGACACGCGGACGAGTGCGTCAGCGGCGACGCGTGGGCGGTCGAACAGCGCCGGCGACACCTAGGCAGCGATGTCCGAATGGCTAACCCAACAGCGACTCCCGAGCGGCCAGGCCCGAAGCGACAGATGCAATGCACACTCGACCGTACATACGCGGCGAAGGTGGGTTCGTGATGCAGGAGTCCCGGTCGGAGTAGGGTGGCACGACCGGCGCAGGGCGACGAGCTGGCTGGACGACAGAGTGGGAGGCCGCCTGTCGCGCGAGGCAGTCAGGTCGATGAAGAAGCCGGTCGGTCGCACCGGTGTTGGAGTTGAGCCGCACAAGGGTCGTCGGCGGCGACGGGCGACAGACCGATCTTAGATCGGAAGACCAAAAGAAGACGCTGATCAAGATGACCGGTGGGAGATAGAAAAATTGGAAGCAAGGGTTCAACAAAAAGACTCTTTAGGGCAGCCGGTCAGCATGATCGGCGGACGAACCTTAATTATGGGCAGTGCGGCCCCGGCGGTGGTCATGGAGGCCGACCGTCTCGGGGGCAGCGCATAGGGCGGAAGCGGTGGGGGCGGCTAGGGTTGAATCGGTTAGGTTGATACCATGTTACTCCCTTCATTTTTATATACAAAGTCACAGACTCAAATTACAGGTACCAAGATAAAAATTAATGTGTGATTTACAAGCCAATTTGTTTTCTCGTTTACCAGCTTAATTAATAGGGTGCATGCACATTAGAGGAAATTGAGTGGTCGTGAGAGAGGAAGTAGGCGAGTTTGTCATTATCATCCACTACATGCATGCTAGTAACTAAGCCATGAGTTACTAGTACGAAAAAATGTCATTAATATTTGCCTCAATTACTGTTGGTGACCTTGTATAGATGCAAAATATGTTTTTCATAGTTTTTCATAGTGGCCTTGTATAAAAAAATGAAGGGAGTATAAAGGGATAGGGAGGGTTTGGTGAAATTGATGGATTGTATTATTGAGCCTTGAAGCGAGTATATTTTGAGTACAAGATTTAGAAGGCAAGACGCCTCTTCTAGAAATAAGGTAGAAGATAAATTATAGATCCTAGACTATCAAATACATGTATCCCAAATGCAACCGCTCCGAGGTCTTCAGGTGTAGATGTAGCTCCATGTACGTTGTATTTGTTAGATTTAATCTTGTTACAAATTTATGTTTTAGATTATTTTCCATGCACTGTCACGTTAGATTTGTTTCAGCTAGAGTCCTAGTCACGTAAGAGTGGTTTGCATGCATCCTGATTGTACTGTATGTAAACTAGATGGGCCAGACGTGTGCTATGTTCACGCTACGGCCAGGTCGTAGTTGTTAGGATTTTTATCGAGTCTTCCGGTACGGTCCATTGTACGTGGGATGGCACACACTCTAAGTGGATCATGGCGGAATTAGCGCTATTAGTCAATGGAATAAAAGGAAAGCAAAACAGAAAAGACACAAGGTTACGCGTCGCCAAACTCCCGTCTCTCTGTGTGTCTTCGTCTACCTCTATCCAGTAGTTCTCATCAGAGAATTTCGAAGAGAGAGATCAGATCACATCACAACACCAACAATTGGTATCAGAGCTTTAGGTTAGGACCTTGGCTGTTTGGCGGCAGTGATTGGAGGAGTTTTGGCAGCGGCGATGGGGGATATGTCTCCGAAGAGTAGCGACGAGAAGAGCAGCGGCGGCGGCGAAAAGTACACGCCGTCGGCAGCCAGGAAGGTTGCTGCAGTAGATGGTGGTGCTGTCGTGCTCGCTACCCCGTCGAGAGCCATGAGTGTGCCCGTCCAGTATCCGATGCTGACGGACACGAACTACTCGCTATGGGCCGCGAAGATGAAGGTCCTGATGAAGCCGTTGCGTGTTTGGTCCGCGATTGAAGGCTCCGGTGAGTATGATCAGGCTGCGGATGAAGGGGCGTTCGCCGCTCTCTCTCAATCCGTTCCGGATCACGTGATGTTGCAGGTTGCGGAGTGCGATACCGTGCGTGAGGCCTGGGAGATGATCCGGTGTGCGCGCCTCGGTGAGGATCGCGTGAAGAAGGCACATGCATGACAACTGAAGAGGCAGTTCGATCGCCTCGACATGGCGGACGGGGAGACGATCCCTGAGTTCGCCGAGAAGCTCATCCCGCTGGTGAGCGAGATTCGCTCTCTCGGCGTCACACTTGAAGATGAGGCCGTAGTGGAGCGGCTCTTCAGCGCTGTTCCAGGCCGTTTCATGGACATCATCAACACCATTGAGCAGTGGGGTTATGTCTCCGCGATGACGGTACAAGAGGCTATTGGGCGCCTCACCGCGTTCGAGCAAAACCAGCATGGTCGTCGTCAGAGTGGCGGCGATGAAGGCGAGAAGCTGATGCTAGTTTCGCGCGCCCAGCTGGAGGAGTTGATTCTTAAAGAGAAGAAGAAGGGGGCAGGCTCCAGCAGCAGCAACAAGAACGACGACCAGGACGGGCGCGGTGGTGGCCGCGGCCAGGACGGCAAGAAGAAGGAACGTCGTGGAAAATTTGACAAGTCCAGGATCACCTGCTTCCCGTGTGGCGAGAAGGGCCACTTCGCCTCTGAGTGCGAGGAGCCGAAGAAAGAGAGGGCGCTGCTCGCCGACGCCGGCGACGACGAACCGGTGCTGCTGATGGCTGTGGCAAGTGAGTTCACGCCGGTGGTGGAACACGCCGCCGATGTGGTCCAGCCAGAAGCTATGGACGTGAAGAAGGCGCCTTGCCCCTTAGCCGTCGAGGCTGAGTTGGAAGCTGTCAAGTCAGAGGCAAACCGGCTGCGTGGCAAACTGGCCGCAACCGAAGTGAAGCTGCGCGCCATGTCCAAGGAGCACAGGGAACATACGGACAAGACGGCGGCGACGAGCCGCGACGGTGACCACGTGCTCCTGCTTGAGTGTGTACATGCATTAGAGGAAGATGCAAGGCTGGTAAGGGAGGAGAATGGCAAGCTGCTGGAGGTACACCGTGTGCTCCGCGAAGAGAACAGTGGGCTGCGTGATCTCGTGAAGAAGGCAATGGCCGGAGTCATTCCAGCAAGTGCAGCCACAACGGCGGTGGCGCCGGTGGCAGCGACGCCTTGTGAAAAGGAACCGGAAGTGAAGCCCAAGGAGATGAAGATCGAACCACATCCTATGGAAGAGCAGAGTGTGCTTGCAGTCTCTGGAGAAGGCGCCAGACATTCTCTCGTTGAACGAGGAAAAGGTCAAGCCCAAACTCAGTATTGACGAGGGTTACAATGATGCGTTGTGGTATGTTGATACAGGTGCAAGCAATCACATGTCAGGTTGTTCAAGGATATTTGCTGAGATTGATTCTAGCGTGAAGGGGACTGCTTGCTTCGGAGATGGGTCAGTGGTAGAAATTTGTGGCCGAGGGACTGCCTTGCTCAATTCTGATCGTGGTAAGGACCATGTGCTCAGGGATGTGTATTTCATTCCCAAGCTTAGAAGCAACATAATAAGTTTGGGCCAGCTAGACGAAGAGGGATGCAAGTTTGAGCTATTCCATGGGCACATGAAAATACATGACAAATCAGGAGAGCTGCTAATTGAGGCACGGAGGACAAAGAATCGGCTCTATGCAAAGATCCTCAAGGAACCTATATGCCTGCCAAAGATACTGGTACCGAGTGAGGGGGGCGTCAAGCATAGCGTTGGAGCTCGGCCTGTGACTGTTGGATATTTGTCCTCAGGATCGATCACATCAGAATAACACGAACACCCGCGCGCAAAAAACTTATAGCCAAAGGGCCCTTGTCGTGCCCTTTTTTTTTCCTCTTTATTTTTTTCTCCTTTTCTCTGGTGTTACAAAACTCACGCACCATGGTGTGTATATATACACGACCCAACCTCCAAATTGTGCTAATCCAACTCAAGCACAAACCGTGCGCATTACCTAGAAGCTAGCACACAAGGAAACTCCAAACCAACTCAACCTAAAACTGACACGGATGTACACAACAACACACGTAAACAGCCAAGTACAACTCTTAGCCGGACTCAACTAGATAACTTTCCTAATCTAATTACGCGGCCACGCTGATCACAATAATGCTAATCCTAACCAGACACAACTTTGCCATGCATCCAACGCACAGTACATCCACTAACTCATCTATGTTTGGATTATTCCAACAATCACCCCCTAATTCAAACATCGGACTCTTCACTCGACGAGACACGCAGACGATTCTCTATTCATCTTGTAGCGTATGTTGCCTCCGGTGACGCGACTTACCGGATCACAACTTCTCTCTTCATGCAACGATGGCCAGCACTTCATCGTCACCGCAACTTTTGCATACCGACTCATAAAATTTAACCAACGATTACCTGGACTACCAGCTACGCCGTCACATCTTAGTGTGCTACATGTAGACTAAACGCATAGTCTCATGCAGGAACTCAACTTAACTGGTACGCGTCTATCTTCACGTTGATCCTCATCTTCTCGTCGACTACTTGCACACGGGGAGACACATCTTTTTCGCCCGTCATACATTCACATCTTGTCATTGTCGCTGATGCCACATCTTATCGAACGACACCTCCTGTCCAGCGGCAACACAACTCGCCATATACATGCAACTCATCTTCACTGTATATGAACTCGCCGGAACTCCACCACCACGAACGAAAAAGCAAGGCACAAATTCCTTTTTTCGCCCGCACTCGCTCGCAATTCTCCTCCGCCAGTGACGCATCTCAACTGCAGCAGAAGATTCACACACCTGAACTCTTGGACGCACCTTACAAGAACTCATGCACACACCTTGATGACGGCTCGCAACTTCGCCATCTTCCTCGCTCCCACCAACTATGATCTTGATGAGTTTCCGGCACCGCACCTCGGCACCACCGCTCCCATCAACGATCTCTTTCCACCACCTTGCCGACGACAACATGTCGTCTCCCTCCAGGTCGTTCCGCCGAACGACAATCACCTGTCACCTCGCTTGCGACAACACGCTCACCACCTTTTCACCGTCGCTTCGCCGAACGACTACCGCCTGATCCTCCTCGTCGCTGCACCAGCGACTGTATCGCTCGCTCCTCGTCGCTACATCAACAACTTTATTGCCCGACCCGAGGCGCTAGTAGGTCGCCACCCCGGGGCAAGCAAAGCTTCACCGCGACCTTACTCTGATAACAATTGTTGGATATTTGCCCTCCGGATCGATCACATCAGAATAACACGAACACCCCCGCGCAAAAAACTTATAGCCAAGGGGCCCTTGTCGTGCCCTCTTTTTTTCCTCTTTATTTTTTTTCTCCTTTTCTCTGGTGTTACAAAACTCACGCACCAGGGTGTGTATATATACACGACCCCAACCTCCAACTTGTGCTAATCTATACCTACTATTAAAGCAAGGTGATATTCTTGGTTTCGTCCCGCTTGGGTGTCGTTTCATATTTTAAATTGTGGCTACTCGAGGTGGTACAAAATTTAGTCTGCCGGTCCGATACAAAAACTGTAACAAAAATTCGTACGTCGCCATAGCAAGCCGAGATGGGCCGGCCCATTGGCGGACGCTATACCACAGCGCCAAAGTGTGCTCTTGTCAAAAAATAAAAAAAGAAAGAAAAGTGTGACATCAGGAATCGTACCGGGATGGTAGAGGAGGTAACTGGGACGTGTTATCCAATACACTAGACAACTTCGCGTGTCAACTTCCAAATCTTGATTTATTATTAAACAATACAAGCAGCAGCACCTGATCCAAACACATACGTGAATATTTTGCAAAGTTGTGAACACAAAATTTAAACTCGATCATTTTTTAAAAAGAAACAAGTTTTTAAATTTGGACTTTCTGTAAAATATGAACAATGTTTTTTTTTAAAATAGGAGGTATTGTACTCGAATTTTGAATATTTTTTAAGCACGAACATTTTATAAAATTAAAACATGATTTAAAAAATACTAAAAAATGATTCAACGACGTGATTCTGTTTTTAGATGGATCCAGACGTGATTCTCCTATTTACGTAGAAAGAAAGTTGTTTTTTTATTACTCCCTCCGTTCACTTTTATAAGACGTTTCAGGCAGTTTGACATTGAACTGTTTTAGGTGATGTCTGAATTGTGTACAACGTCTTATAAAAGTAAACAAAGCGAGTACAAAAAATGGTAGGATTGTTTCTGGGGCAAGCCTCGATTGCTCATACCTAAAATTCATATACGTCATCCTCATCTCGCATGTTACACCTTTCCCTCGGTGACCCCACCTGGTTTTTATCTCAAACCAAACAATCACCATTTTCTTCACAAAAAAGGAAACAATGGCTGCAATCAATCGACGATGATCACAATCGACACCCCTAACCCTACGAACCCTTGGCTCTCTGTCCTTCCAAACTAAGTTTCTATGGTTCTGGTTGTGCCAACCCAATTGCTGCCGCCACTTAGGATGCCTACGGCGAGCTGGAGGATGTGGAGGCAGTGATGATAGTCACAAATGAGGCGAAGGAGCTAGGCAGCATGAGCGTCGCGGATGTGCACATGTGGCCTGAGTGCATCGATGATATCGGGCGGCTCATGCAACGATGATGGTGAAATCATAAGGGCGTCTTGCATGATGATAGGGAAATGGTGGAAGGATAACGGGGATGGTGAGATTCTATGATGATAGTTTCATTACCCGTTGCAACGCACGGGCATTTTTGCTAGTCCGACTCAAGCACAAACCGTGCACCTCACCTAGAAGCTAGCACACAAGGAAACTCCAAACCGACTCAACCTAAAACTGACACGGATGTACACAGCAACACACGTAAACAACCAAGTACAACTCTTAGCCGGACTCAACTAGATAACTTTCCTAGTCTAATTACGCGGCCACGCTGATCACAATAATGCTAATCCTAACCAGACACAACTTTGCCATGCATCCAACGCACAGTACATCCACTAACTCATCTATGTTTGGATTATTCCAACAGCGACTTCCGCGAGCTAATCAACGTCGAAGACGCCGACGGGCGGCAAGAGAAACAAGGATCGGTACTGCTGCACGCGGCATTGCCGGAGTCGAGCCGGCAGGAAGTTTGACCATGACGAGGGTAACAAGATTAGGGAGGTGATTGTTAGATTTAATCTTGTTACAAATTTATGTTTAGATTATTTTCCATGCACTGTCACGTTAGATTTGTTTCAACTAGAGTCCTAGTCACGTACGAGTGGTTTGCATGCATCCTGATTGTACTGCATGTAAACTAGATGGGCCAGACGTGTGCTATGTTCACGCTGCGGCCAGGTTGTAGTTGTTAGAATTTTTATCGAGTCTTCCGGTACAATCCATTGTACGTGGGATGGCACGCACTCTAAGTGGATCATGGCGGAATTAGCGCTATTAGTCGATGGAATAAAAGGAAAACAAAACAGAAAAGACGCAAGGTTACGCGTCGCCAAACTCCCGTCTCTCTGTGTGTCTTCGTCTACCTCTATTCAATAGTTCTCATCAGAGAAATTCGGAGAGAGAGAGAGATCGGATCACGCCACAACACCAACAATATTTAAATATACCCGAAGGCGGACAGACCCAGGGTTGAATCGGTGCCTTGGGAAATCTGGGTGCCGCTTTCGGAGCAAGAGTATCAAGCTCCGCAATGAAGCGTTGGGTGCCGCTTTCGGAGCAAGAGTATCAAGCTTCGCAATGAAGCGTTGGGTGCCGCCTTTGGAGCAAGAGCATCAAGCTCCACAATTAATGAAGGGTTTGATGAACAAGTGTGTTGACATGGGGGCTGGAGCACATGTTCATAAACTGATTTTCGACGGGCGTGCCAAATCGCCCACAATGTCACGACCATGTTTGTGAAGTCTCACATGTGATAAAGAGTCATGCGTTGTGAACAACCATAACTTCGCATTTTCTTTCTGGTCATTATCATATGCTCAACAATCTCTTCATTTGGCAACGCCCGAACAGATCGTGAGGATGAGCACTCAATTAATGCGTGAAGCCATGAATCTGGCTAACCACAGATCACACACATAAACGAATCTGTCATATGGTGATGCTTCATAACATCAAATGTTGGAAGAGAATGCCTGACGAGCCTCCATAAAAATATCTTAAGCTTTGATGGGACCTTATAAATCCACAAATCGGTCCGATCATTTGTCTCCTGCGCAGAATTAGAATGACCACTTTCATGATGCATCCAACCTTCACGTCGTAATTTCGTGTTCGGTAGCATTTTGTAAGCCGGTCTCGTGGAACAAAGACCTTTCTTTCATGTGACCAAGACCAGAAATCATCCATCCTCCAGGTATACAAAGAGATGCTCAAAGTAGCAGACACATCTGTTGGAACCGCAACCCTCTAGCTACCTCACCTCTAACTTGAACGGAGATGAAAGAAAAAGAACAGTGGACAAGGTTTTCCGGCCGACACACGAACGCACAAACGTCTTAATCCTTTTCTTCTTTACAGTGGCTACATGGCTACACTCGGCTCTTAGCAGCGCTCTAAAAGCAACATGATGAAACAGCTTAAGTAGTCCCTGCCGCACGCACGCACTCACACCATGACCTGCATGCACACTAACCCACTAGCTAGCTATACGCACGGCCACTACGCACGTCCTAGCGACTCGGGCAAAACTACAACAGACTCACGCCATACACTAACAACACACCCGGCCATGCGCCCCACTCGAGCGTGCACACACGCTACACTTCGCCACGACCGCGGACCACCGAACTGGCTTGATCAGCATGCACGCACCCGCCGGATCATGGAGCGTGGGGCGTGGCTTATTCCAACACTCACCTTCTAAGCCATGAACTCGCCGTGCGGCTTGCCTGCCCTGACACGTCGTCGTTGTTGCCTTGGACGCCTTCACCCAACGTCACCGCACGCCTCCACGGCCGTTGTTGTGACGTGCCACCAGCTCACCGTCATCGGAGATGGTGTAGCTCCCGTCGTTGTCGTCGTCATAGCCCTGACCCAGCCCGCGGACCCGACCTGACGCACCGACTCCAGTCGCACTGTGCTCCATCACGACTCCGGCGACACACGCCGAGCTCCTTCTCCGCCTGCGACACACGCCTAGCGTCCCTCTGCGCCCCGGACATCCCAAGCGCACCTGACGCGCCCGATGAGCCCGACCGTACCAGTGCGCCCCGCACGTCCCGCGCGCACCCGACGCGCCTGACGAGCCAGACTGCACCAGATGCTCACCGCGCGCCGCCTCCGCGTCCGCCATGGCAGCCGCCAGCGACAAACGCCGGAAGGATGTAGCCGAACTCGAGCACGAACTCGAGCACAACGGCGAATACGCCTCCTCCCAACGTCAACCGCACGCTTGTACGCGCGCCCGCGGTCCCGACGCGTTCGACGCGTTCAATGCGCACCCATAACACGCATCGGTCGCGCCCGGCTCGCTGCCACGGCTTATTGCCCTGCACCGCTGCGGCCTCAACCGCAGCGCAACACCTCCATGCCGCCATGCCGCTGTGTGTGTCGTTGAAGCCGCCACCACGCAGGTCCTCCGCGGCCTCCTCACCGTGCCGTCGCAGCCACCGCGACCTCCTCGCCGCGCCGCGCACCTCCATAGACCGACACACGGCCCGGAGCATCGCGCAGCCGCCGACAAACTCCGCCACCGCCGGCACGCCTCCGGCAAGGAGAACGACGCTCAAGATAAACCAGCTCTGATACCAAATGTTGGAACCGCAGCCCTCTAGCTACCTCTCCTCTCACTCGAACGGAGGTGGAAGAAAAAGAACAGTGGACAAGATTTTCCGGCCGGCGCACGAACGCCGTCACGGGCGCACGAACGCCCCAATCCCTTTCTTCTTTACAGTGGCTACATGGCTACACTCGATTCTTACCAGCGCTCTAAAAGCAACCTGCTTAAGTAGCCCCTGGCCACACGCATGCACTCACACCATGACCTACATGCACACTAACCCACTAGCTAGCTATACGCACGGCCACTACGCACGTCCCAACGACTCGGGCAAAACTACAACAAACTCACGCCATGCACTAACAGCACACCCGGCCATATGGCCCACTCGAGCGTGCACACTCGCTACACTTCGCCACGGCCGCGGACCACCGAACTGGCTTGATCAGCATGCACGCACCCGCTGGATCATGGAGCGTGGGGCGTGGCTTATTCCAACACGCATCTACAGGCAGAAGGGACTCCCGGATGAGAGACTCCCGCCATGTTGCACTAGTCACATCAATTAGCTCCTTAACCATGATCGGCGTGGGATGGAGGGGGGCACTTTTGGGTGCTCAGAGCGGAGTATGACGACGAGGGGAGCGATGAAGGGGTGCTGGTCCATGAGGCGGATGCGCGGGGGCGGCATGGGCGCCGACTTCACTCCAACTTCGAGGTGGGAGCACCGGAGGCTCTGGGGGACGTTTCTACGACAGGTGATGCCGGGGGTTGGGTGTCCGGGGACGAATCTGTGCCAGCGGGATCTGCTCCACAGGCAGCGAAGGCGGGAATCCGGGAGGTGCGAGCACCGTGTGGCCGTGAGGCAGATTCAGACAGGTGGGTCCAGGTCCGCCGACGCAAGTTCAACCGCTCCAGCTGGTTGCGTGCCAGGGCATCTCAGGGCTAGGTGCCCCCTTGGTCGCCGGGGTCTGCACCGGTGGGGAGGCAGGGGCCTTGCTACGAGCCTGTCAGGGCGTCGTGGATCCGACTTATCCTGGGGGTGCGACGGCTCCGGGCGCTCTTGGTGCACCGGAGGTCGGGAAGGGGGGAGGTGCGTCACCGACGGCGGTGCCGCCGGAGCTCTCGGAGAGAATTCCCCCGCTCATCCCATCGGGTGGGCCATCGAGGGAGCGGGGTGGGCCCGGCTTGGGGGCCGAGGGTTCCGTGGTGGGCTTGTGTCTCGGCCGGCTTGTGTCTCGGCCCGTCTTTTGGTTTTAGCTATGCTGAATTGGTCGCCAAGGCATGGCTTGCCTCGGGTGGGCCACCTGGGGCTTGTGTGCAGGAGCGGGTCGGCCCAGCCCAGGTCAGCGGGCCAGTTAGGGTATCCTGCCGCGCCACGAGATATTAGGAGGTGGGGAAAAAGTGCGCGTGTCATCCCGTTGGCGGCGGCTCTGGGTCTGGTGGCGGCGGCGATCCGGATGGAGAAAGATCGACGGCTGCAGGTGCACGGCCGCAACAAGCGGCCACGAGAAGACCCGATGTTTGATGAGGATGCTCGTGCCTTGGAGCATGATCTGCGGTCCCAGCTCTCGACTCGCAGGGAGACGCAGTCTAGGGATGGGCTAGGCGCTGCAGTGGAGAGGGGCAGTCGGTCGCCGCGACGGCTCGTCGTCCCGTGGCCATGACTCGCCCTGCGGGCTGCCTCCTCCGCCGCCAGGGATTCCTCCTACTCCGGGCCAGCCATGCTCCTTTGGCCAGGATTATGGGGGCAGCGCCTTGGCCGGTGGTGGTGACCGTCGTGCTCGTGATGGCGAGGGGGGCCAGTTCCGCCAAGTGAGAGAGGCACCTGCTGGTGGGCGCGGGGGCTCCGGCCAGTCTTCGGCTGAGCTGATGTGCTTCAAGTGTGGACGCAATGGCCGTTACCATATTGAATGCAAGAATGAGCCACTCTGTTCCTTGTGGAAGGAAGAGGGCCACACTTCCTCGGCATGCCCTTCTCGTCAGGCAAAACCGGAGCTGGTCATGTACGACTTTGGGGTCAAAGATCAAGGATTCTACCTGCTTGAAGGAAGGGAAGATTAAGAGGTCCCCATTCCAGCTAATGCAGCCTCGCTGGTGGTTACGGAAGGGGAGGCCATGAAGGAATTGGTTCGGTCGATCTTAGTGACATGTGGGAATCGTACTGGGGTTGGGAAGTGTCGCAGATTCGGAGGAACCGCTTTTCTGTGGTCTATCCTTCGAAGGAGGTGCTGAGGATGGCCAAGAAGAGTGGCACGATCATGCTACCTATCAGTGAGCACAAGGCTGAAGTAGGCGAGCCGTTCAAAGAGCCGCAGGCGGCGTTGTGGCTCAGGAAATGTTGGGTCCGCATCTTGGGCATTCCGGATAAGCTACGCCAGGCACCGCTCATCAAAGAATTCCTCTGAGTGGTTGGCAAGGCA